>NC_142777.1:30186770-30487842 GCF_988280905.1 Pimephales promelas
TAACGATATTACCTCTAACTATACTTGCATTAATGAGGTTCTATCTGATGGCAGACTAAGAAAGAAAGAAATGCATAAAATAAAATATTTATAAAAATAAAATGAACTGAACTCAACAATATAACCCCAACTATATTTGGATAATGGGGTTACAGAAGACCAAAACTAAACGAAACAGATTGAAACAAAACAAAAACCAAACAACTCTAAAATAGATGAGGGTCTTTGAAGGCAGACTAAAAAGTAGTGCAATGAAAATAAAAATTCACTGAACTTAACAATAGCTCCAACTATACTTGGATAAATGAGGTTCTATCTGATAGAAGACTAAAAAGTAGACAGGAGAAAGAAAGAAATGCAAAGAAAATATAAAACAGACCATACACCATAGGTTCGCGTGGGACGGTTGTGACTGACATGATGACATTAATTGCTCTGGGAAAGCAGGACGCCCCAACGGTGTGTGAATGTTCTGGTGTAGGTCAGCCAGCTTTGCTGTCCTAAAGGATTGTCTGTAGAGCTGCTGACATTTAAACAAGCTTTCCTCTGAGTCTGTAGATTATTCATATAGATGCTACCGTCTTGTGAGAGTGTGTATGTCCCCGTCTGGCTGATATTGTGGAAGGGACTGCAGGGTGAAGGTTCTAGAGATGGATCTTGGCAGCCACGGACTCCCTCCTCATTTAAAGGCCTCATAAACATTTAATGAATCGAGGATGACAGAGAGGCTAGTGTTGACTCAATTGAATAAATACCCCAGTGAACAGGCTTTTGACTGGTCAAATATATACCCAGTAATAGAAATAAAAATACAGTGTAACATACAGAAGCATGAAAAGCTTTCTTCTACATAAATATATGTGCAGTCTGGCAGAGAAACGTTTTTTTTTTCTTTTCTTTAAAATTTATTGTATATTTTTCTTTAATATATATATATATATATATATATATATATATATAGGGCTGTCAAACGATTAATCGCGATTAATCACATTATTTTGTGTGTGTGTATATATATATATATATATATATATATATATATACAAATACACACACATGCATGTATATTTAAGAAAAAATATAATATATATATATAAATATATATAAAATATTAATATTTTTATATAACATAAATTATATATAAATCTATATACAGTATGTACATGAAAATATTTCTTAAATATATACAAGCATGTGTGTGTATTTATATATATAAAATAATTATACACAGTGCACCCATATATATTATGTAAACACAAACTTTTATTTTGGATGCGATTAATCGCGATTAATCGTTTTATAGCCGTAATATATATATATATATATATATATATATATATATATATATATATATATATATATTTGTAAGGGTTGTATTCCCAACACACTACAGTTTATCCTACAAAATATGATTATTATTTTATTTTTTTATGTAAAAATACTAGGGCTGTGCAAAAATTAATTGCGATTAATCGCATCCAAAATAAAAGTCTGTGTTTACATAATATATTTGTGTGTGCTGTATATAATTATTTTGTATATATAAATACACACACATGCATGTATATATTTAAGAAAATGTGTTATTCATATATAAAATATTTATATTTATAAAATATAGATTATGTATTTATGTATATATGCAGAATTTAAGCGCAAATAATTCTTAAATATATACATGCATGCATAGGTAATTATATATGCAAAATAATTATATACAGCACACACAAATATATTATGTAAACACAGACTTTTATTTTGGATGCGATTAATCGCAATTAATTTTTGCACAGCCCTAAAAAATACACAAAAATGTATTATTTCAGTGTGCATAAATATTTAACACTGCGTTTAATGAATTTGTACTCATTTATTTTAGACACAGCACATCCCACTAGAGAAATACCGTATTCTCTATACTGCTTTCATTTATTTAAGTACATCTGCTAAATTCTTTTGTTAACTATTTTTTCTTAAATGACTTCATTTCATATTGGCTTAATCAACCAAGCATCATAACAAATTGCCAAACCCATTTAGTTTCTCTTGAGTATTTTCTCTCTCAATTCTCATTTACACTAATGTGCTTTCTATTGAGTTGTAGCCGCGTTGAGTGATGTTGCGTTTCTGTGCGAACATTTAAAACATCACTCATATCTCAATTTGGTATCATGGGGCCATATTTCATCATCTTGGGTTGGTTAAAGTTGCTGTAATAAATATATATTAAAGCTGGAGCGTGGAACAACTGTGGAACATCTGAAAACTTTATTTGGAGACTTTAATTTGAGCTCTTTTAGTGTTATTTATAGGTTTCTTTTGTAAAATCCCATATGGCCTGGCTTTGTTGAATGTTTCACTCCAAACTCCATTACGTTAAAAGCTTAACTGAGCAGAAAGCACAATGAGAAAGACAAAGTAGATTAGATTGAACATAGAATGATCTCACACCATGTTGTATCATTTTAGAAACAAGCTCGCTGTTGAATGTACGTTTGCACTTGTGTCAAGCAATTTATTGGCTTGAAAATGCTGCCGCTCACTTTTCATCAGCTTTAAAAGGTAGATGATTGCAACACTTTCCAGATGGCTCACACACACACACACACACACACACACACACACGCGCGCGCGCGCTTGACGAGTAAAAGCAGAGTGTGACGGAGACAAAATCAGGGTAAAGGCGCATGTCACTCACGTTAATGTCCTTCAGCTCCAGCATGTTGAGGGCATGGTTGTTGCGTCTCCAGATGATTGGCGGCAGCTGGTCTCCAGTGATGGCACACGTGAGAACAGCGCTCTGACCCACCGTTACCGTGGTGACGGTCAGCTTTTGATCTTCGGGAAGGCTTAGCTGATAGACCTCTGAGAAACAAAGGGAGAGAAAGTGTGGTTGATAACGACTTGATTTGTTTCTTTTCCCAGTAAATTTGTTCACTAAGTGTCAACATCAGTCATTGAAATATATTTTTAAAATAAGTTGCAGCCTTACATTTTTATAGCACAATCCACTTGGATGTTAAAGTAATTTCAACTTAAATTACATTAAACTGACTTAACAAAAATGAGTTGGATCTTGTATAACTTATGACTACATGTGATTTCGAGTGAGAACATCATCTAGTTTTCTCAGATGCCACATTACTGGTGTGAATGTCATTTCCTGTGACACATAACATTCCAATAAAACAATAAACAGCACTGCAGACACTTAAATGGAGGTTTAAAAGTCGACTTCTAGTTTTATAAATCAGGCTGGTCCAAAGGTAACACAGAAAGAGAATAAATACAGAGCCGCTCCTGGACCTGACCATGAACCAAGTCCAGACCAGCACTAACCCCCCCACACACAGCCTCTTGAGGGCAATATGTCTGATCTCTTTATTTGTTTGTGAGTAAATTATTGGATAAAAAAGATAGCACAACATTTCAAATGTCATGTTTTTTCTTCACATTTTCAGCTAATAGTCAGCATTCAGTCCAGATTTAATTCAAGGCTCAATTTTTGTACAAAAATATTCTCAAAGGCCATGTTTTGCTAAGATGAGGTATTGTAATTGCACAAATGTGCAAATAGATCATACCCATTTTTAAAGGAGGCTTTTGCATGTTGATGTTTTTTTTATGTGCTACTATTAAAAGATAGCATAGCATTTCCATATTAGAGTTGTTGTTTTGATTGCACACTAACTACAAACGACTACCTAAAGTCTGCTTTTTCTGATGGTATCAAGTTTACTTATGATTTTATACCATACACTTTTGTTAGCTAAAATTAAAACCAAATCTAAAACTATTAAAGATAATTTTTGGTATAATTAAAGCCAAAAGACTTTAATCTGACTTTAATTCTGGCAATTTTCAAATTTATATCTTGCAATTCTGACTTTTTTTCTTGCACTTGCTGGAAGTAAACAAGTATTGTGAGATAAAAAGTCACAATTATCTTCTTCTTTTTTTTATTCCGTGGTGGAAACAAGCTTCCAGTAAATTACACTTAAAAAAAGGTAGACAAAAAAATATATATAAATAATATAAATATGTGTATATGTGTATGTATATGTATAATAAATGTGTAATACAATTAAAACAGTAGACAAAAAATAGAAATCTATGCATATATATATATACACACACACACACACACACACACACACTTATTACATGTATTAGTTGATTTTTAAATATCAACTAATATATGTAATAATAATGTATAATAAATGTGTAATAAAAGATAAAAATGACAAAGCAACATACAATTAATACAATTAAAATGAATACTATAGAAAAATAAAACCTAATTAAAATTCAAAATATTAATAAATACTATAATAGTATATAAATAATACTAAAATAACACTGCACTGAGCTTGATGCAATGCATTCTTATGTTTTTGTCACTGTGAAAGATATAAGCTAAGTTGCATTGGAAATGAGCCAAAATTGGAGCATGCATATAATACCTTAAAATGCTGCCTTCATAGGCAGCTTACTAGATTTTGTGACAGATCATGTGTGCAACGAGCCACTATGTTTTCTACTGTAGCTCTGAAATGTCACCTCTCTCATAACATAAAAGCAAAAAGACACCTGGAACGGGACAAGGATAACAAATAAACCCCAACACCCAATTCTATTTATGAGCCCCATCAATCAGCTCCGACTCTTTAGAGAATCTGATGAGCATCTAATACGACTGAAGTCGCTGTACTGCCCAAGGCGAGAGCTGAGATTGCTTTACAATCTGACTCAGAGCTTCACAACACTTTTTAGAATGATCTTTATAGGCTTTGTGTTACTTTAAGTACGCATCTCCTGATAGTTTCACTTAGTTTTGAAATTAAGATTTTAATGACAGTGAGAACGAACATCTGTTCCAACAAGACTCTCAGCAGAAAGGCTGACCAAACACGGCAGTTCATTATGAAGGCTTCTTTTCAACTAAAAAATACTCAACTTAACATCTAGTTTGAATTTAATTATCTCCACAGCCAAGACTCATCAGTGTCATTCAATCATTATAGGATCGCTGTTGAAAGATCCTCAGATATCATATCTCAGTTTTTCGACAGTGTGAGAGGAATAATAGAGCCAGGTGCCAAACACTTCGGTTGCTCTAATTAACGGTAAAGTCTCTTCATTTGCGTTTCAGTCGAGCTATACCCTGACCTTTTGGGTTAACCAAGGCCACCTGCTAATAAAGCTGACAGCGACTAGCCTTTAAATGAGGAAATTCAGAAAAATGTTAAAATTAGATCTCTAAGAAAAGCGTCAACACTCTAAAGTAGTTATGCTCTTAAGTTAAATACATTTTTCTGTAGAGTGAGAGCAGCTCATTTCATTCCAAAAAGAGACAATTAACCAAGGTGAAATGTATTAATTTATTTAACTGATTTCTTCCATAGGGGGCTAACTATTTTTTTTTCAAGACTACCTTTACAGCACTTTAAAATACCATTTCATATAGCTACTTCTTTGCAGTGTAAATCTGGCAGCAGACAAGTTAAGGCACGCCGTTTCTGCTCAAAATTCAGTGTAAAGATGCAATGCCACATAAAAGCCAGCATAAATTGTGCTTGCTCTGATCCAACTCATCTCCTAATATCAAAGTTGCAATTGCTGTGTAAATGCCTTTATGCCACCTCTGAGCAGCATTACACAGTCTGTGCGAAGACACTTAAATGCCACTTCAGAAGCATTTATGTGTCACCTTTGCAGTGTCAACTCGGCAACTGACAAGTTAAGGCTGTTTCTGCTCAAAATTCAGACTTAGAAATAAGCAAACTCTACACATCTGATCTCTGGTTAAATACATCAAAAAGTGACACTCATGTATTTGTGCAATGGTGCAGATCCTCTCTCTTTCTCTCCTATAACTGTTCCACAACAGTATCCCCCTGAAATCACTCATGAATGCAGAGAGTGCCATGCAGAATGAATCTGACATTAAATGAGGGTTGCTAAAGGTGCACCAGCGCTACACTGCTGTTATATGAGCTGAGAGCAATGCAATGAATAAGAGACATTACCGACTAATTTGGTAAATTAGCTTTAAATGAGAGCACAGCGCTGAAATGCGAAATTGCCGCTTGCGAGGCGAGAGGCATGTTTGTCTTACGTGCAAGCTGGTTATAATTCCCAGGATCTTTAATTGCATAATCATTTGAGATATCCCAACCCATGTACTCATTTGTTTTGCCGCAGCTTGATTATGTTTGTCACTTGTGTGCTTCTCTGTGCATGGCTGTAATTAAAATAACTGAAAAATCCTTTTAGATGTCACTAACATGATCATGGGAGGAAGATCAAATCAATCAAGATTCGGTGCAATTGTATTGAGGAAGCTACTTTACAACTAGCTCGTCTGCCTGGCATAAATTCAAGTTGTTAAAGGGATGCTCCACCATTTTCTTTTCTTCATATTATGTTATTCCCTTCAATAAGACGAGTTGATGCATACCTCTGTCATCTCAGTGCGTGCACTCAATCACTCTGGTGCGCGAGACACTTTGATCGCACTTAACTAGCCCAGTTCATTCAATGGGATACAAGCAGAGAAGCGACCAAACACCTCCACGTTTGCCCTATTTAAATACAGTTACATGAGTAGTGTAACTCGACGGTTAGAAAAGCACAACGTTTTATTTTGTGTCACCATCAGGTCGAGTTACACTACTTGTGTAACTGTATTTACTGTAAATAGGGGATGTGTTTGGTTTGCCCTAGGATCGCGTCATGTAACTGACGCTAAAGGGTGCCTAAAGCGTCGTATATTGAAGCATGGTCAAAATGGTCAGTTAGATGACGCCTTGGGATGAGAATGTGTTGATGTTTCTCAAAATGAGTTTCTCACACTCCCAGGGACGGTTTTCCACTTTTGTAGCACCTAAATACTAAGTCTTATTCCTACCTATATAGTGAAGGTTTGTCCGGAGGGATTTGTTGATATATCATTCTTGGCCTGATTTTTATGACATTTTAGGCCTAAAAATAGGGCAGAAAACAATTTTTTAAGGCTATAGGCCGTATATTCAGTTTTACAGTGTAACAAAAAGAAAATTTTCATAATCCCCTCTGGCAATGTATTTTCATTGAAAATATCAACAAAATGCAAACATAATTTTGAACCTTGTTTTTTTTCAATGGTCAGATTTGTCACTTCAAACTATATGCACATTAGCACAATTGGATATAGCCTGATTAGCATATTTAAACATAAAATTAAAGAAAACTATACAATAAGCAATACCTTTTTTTTTGTCCTATTCTCCCAACTGGTAAACAACATAATGGGTTGTTCTGCACTAAACTCTTCTCTTTTATAAGCTAATTAGTAAATAAATGTAACGGGCCAGCTACACTCAAAAAAATGCTGGGTTGTTTTAAAAGTCAAATATGGACAAACCCAGTCATTGCGTTACATTTTTAAGTTACATTAACCCAATGTTTGAGTTTGCCCATATTTAACCCAAAATTGGGTTAAAACAACCCAGCATTTTTTAGAGTGTGGGTAAAAGACAACAAGCCTAAGGTAAAAATCAGGAAAGCTTGTGGCAGTTACTAATTCTTTTGTCTACTAATAGATGAGGATAACAAAAAATAAACAATGACTAAAAATCCATAACAAAAAAATCTGTGAGAAAAGCAGAGGTGTGCATAGTAGCTGACATATTGAATGTATAAACATAGGTGTTAACCATCAATTCTCGCCAACCAATCGATGCTAACCTAGCTAAAATAGACTGCATGAGCTAAAGATTGTTGATGTTGCTGTCTACAAAATTGCGATGGTGGTTTAATTTCAATAACATGAAAAATTAAGATAGTTTTTTTAAAGTAAACAATACATCAATATGTTACTTTTTTAAATATGAACATGTGGTTAGTTTTTAACTGTAATTATCTTATTTTAACAAGCCTTCAGTTTTGCTACAATCAGCAGACAACAAAATTGGAGAAGTCAGACATGAGGAGAAAAGAGGAGACTTCTTGTGGGAGTGTGGTACCAACTTGATCCCACGGTTCCACTTCAATTCAAGTGTTTAAAGGAACATATTTATTTGTCCCAGTCTATCCTGGGATTTTATAAGCCAATACATTAATGCAAGGTTCATAAATTGATTGTGAAAAATATGGGTTCTAATATGTGAAAATATTACTTTTTATATATTCTACACCAGAGGTTGTTCATTAGAAGTAAGGACCCCATGTATTTGCATTTCTTTTGTGAATTACAGAAGAACATACAGTGAGCCATGGAAAAACTAGACAATGTGGAGCATGTGTCTGAGCATGTGAGAGCAACATTTGACACTGTTGTTTTCCACTAAGAATGCACTGACTCTCAGCAAAACACTTAAAATGTTCCATTTCAGCACCACAAACACAAAAACAAAAAAAGACAAGCTTTTCAAAATGTGGTGTGGACAAAGAGAATGGACTCTTGCTGACTTACCAGATTGGGGCTTTTAGAACAGGATGGGGAAATGAGAGAATAATGTGAGGTACCCAGAAAACAGAACTGAAAAAAGCAGACTGAATTTGGAGAAACTAAACAGCCAATCTTAGACAGTAAATTTCCAGTGTATCAAAACCTATTTATTTCTTTCCTAATCACCTGACATCTGTCAGCCATTCATTTTATGGTGCTGTCAGCGCATGCCATATTATATCAGGAAATGCCAGTAATGTGTGGGGAATTTGCATGAATATCAAATTTCTATTCATGAGTATAGCCTTCTCATGAAGTGTATACTGAAAAGGCAACAATGGGCTATATGCACGCATAAGTTCCGCATTTGATGCAAGGATGCTCGTCCATTTCCGGTTGTGTAGATTAAAGCGCAGGAAAACCGAGGAAAACGGGATTATGGCAGAGTCTTCAAAATTTACTGTCCTCCCGTCTTTGAAACGAAACGTACATACGTTTAGATGTAATTTTATATATAGTTATGTTTATATAATATAATTTTAAAAATAAGCATAAACACAACGAGGGGTGTCTGTTTTATCTGTTTTTGTGACTAACGTTTCTTTAGTATGTATAAAATTCAATTTAAATTCTCGGTATTGCATTGGACTCTACGATTGGCGGAAGTTATCGAGCATAAGTAATACCGCCGTGCATAGAGCCCATTAACTCTTGATATATTTTTCTAGGATTCTTTAATTCCATTGTTGTCATTATTTTTTTTTTCCTCTATGAAACATAAAATTTGATTTTAAAGAACATCTGAGCTCCTGACTTTTTCTATACAAAAAGTAGAAATTATTTCTGCCAGACACCATAAAGGACAAAGTGACAAAAGTATCATGCAAGTGGTCCTTGTGACTTTAGATACACAATCCTGAACACGCACATACACACACATGGTGCTATATCATGTCCTTTTTGGACCTTCAAATTGGGGTGAACTATTACTTTGAGGATGGCTACGTGTTCATCTTTTTACACTATTGCTATTGGCAAAAATTAACCTGAACTCTTATGAATACAAAAATAAAGCCTGAATGCTGTAAATCTGTACAAATAGCTTTCAAAAGAGACCACGTGTATGAGTGAGCTCTAGAATTCAGTAATTCCAAGCCATTCAATTACACTCTTTTGTGTCTTAATAGATTTGGAATTTGCTCCAAGGCACTGCGTTTTGCAATTCCCTGTAGGATTGAAAGACAAACGTATTTTTAAGAACAAGGAATACAAGTGAGAAGAGTATTTGTTTAGGTGGATGTCAGTGTAGGAAACAGAAAGATAGTTTATGGTAGAGACAGAAAAGAGACTATGGTATTAAAAATACACAGATGCAGCCTAAGCAAATATGGTGAACCAATCACAAGGCAAAACTACATAATGTGGAATTATTATGGCAGGTGCTGTCCAGGCATTTAATCCTGAGTCAACATTTGTGATTAATGACATGCAGCAAGTACAGGTTTTGCCCCCTCATTTAGAGCATGTGTAGTAGATGAAAGACTCTCCCTCAAGGCTCGACCATCTCTAACAGTCTTTCGCATTACAGAGTGGTGATGCTTCTACTGCAAGCAGAGCTACAGTTAATCTAACTCAGTGAAAGAGATCCTAAGCACACAGCAGAAAAATATGTTTTTTTGGTCCTCTTTTAGGGTGTTGATTATTGGAGGGCCCCCAACACGCTTGCCTGTTCCCCCAAACTTTTTAACAGTAGTTTAACTTTCTAGCTGCAAGTGTCAGTTAAGGGGATTTCTTTGAAGTTCAATTTATTTAAATTTCTCGGTTACACTATATGGACACCTTTAAAAATTCTGTTAGTGTTACTAAAGCCACGTGTCTCCCGAAATTACCCAGAACAATTTGTCCCAGGAACTTTTTGGCCCCAGAACTGTTGCTTTCTGTTTCCAACATTGTCTAAAGCACTGCGAATTAGTCCACTGACGTAGGAGAGCATGCACCACAACAGATTTTTAAAAATGGTGGTTAAAATCGAATGCTACGTAGTGTCAACCAATCAAAATGCGGCATTAACTCAACCAATCAGCATGTTCAGCGCCCAAGTCCCACCCCCTTGAAAGTTCCCGAACTTCTACCTACTGTAGCAAGCAGGGACTTTGAGGGGGAAATTGTTGCCCAGAACTTCATTTAGACCCTTGTTCCTGTGGTCAAAACACACCGAGTACCACCCTAAAGTTCCCAGTTCCAGGAGAAAGTTCCTACGGTGGAAACATAGCTTAAATGTTCTATTTTACCTCCAAATTTGAAATGCTTATCAGCATTAGTTTGTAACCTCAGTTTAAATTAAATTCATATTCAGGAATTTAACGAGAATGAAAAAGGCATTCTCAGTCAATCCATTTCTGAATGACACACAACCCTGGAATTAACATAACAATTTGAGAATCACACCTGGCAAGTCAGTCCCAAACACTATGTTAACACGACTAAAGAGAAAACCAAAGGAACACCAATATAGCAGTCATTAGACTTTAGAACTGATAGTTTCAGATTGTTACAATATACAATATAAAAGCTCAAGAATACCAACAACAGACCCTTTCCAACAAGCAGCGATGCCATCAACGGTCTTCAATCATAATTACCAGCTGCCCTTCCATCAAAAGTCATGCTCCGCTCTCTGCCGCCTATCCACTACTACATTTATGAGTCTGTAAGGCCTCTGTGATATAGCTGCAGAATCCTTTAAAAGTTGAAGTCATTGAAGTCAGATGGAATAAAACCTTTACTGTGACCCAATCAATGTGAGAGACAGGCAGTAATAGAAGCTGAAGAAAGGCTGACTTCACACCACCTGTGAAAAACACCATCTCCACAGCACTTGTCAGTAGAGACACGGGAGATGCACTCATATTAGCATGCCATCACAGTACACATACTTCTAATTGGGGTAATTGGAGCTCGTATACAAGAGGGACTTTTCAAATTTATTTCATAGACTTCTGGTTAAATTTAATCAATTAAAGTCCATTTCACACTGTATTACAGAGTTGTGATTTTTTAAAAAAAATCTATCTTTCTCTAACTCTCCACCTTTTTTCCCCTCACTTCTCATATAGCAATCTTTAAAGGTCTCTATTGTCTTTCACCAAAGTCAATTTTGTTTCAAGTGAGGCCCTGTTTCTTATCACACAATTCTCCACTGCCAATGATATTGAGCGGATCCTGTATTTCTGTGTGTGTGTGTGCGTGTGTTTGTCTGTTTAGCAGACAGAGCAGTTGGATTGACGTTCTCTCTGGAGGCATATCAGCCCTGACAGGTGAAAGGAACGGCATTGTGGGCCGGCGCGGCGTTAAGTAATTGCCTTCTGACTCCACTGGGGGATGTAAATAGTTTGGAGCATGAAGCATACAGATATGCCAACTGAACAAACCAATCATGAAAAAGAACCGCATAGACACACCAAACACAAGTAGGAGCATGAGTAAACAAGAGTCAAAGGCAGAACAATGACAGGAAGACACATTGTTGGCTTCAAAAATTTCCCCAAACAGTATATACGAATTTTACACAAATCGTGAGCTTAGAATTATAAGGTTCTATCTCCGTTTAGGGTAGTTCTGAGATATTGAGCATCAAAGTTTTTACATCCCAGCTGGCAAAACTGTTATGTATCTTCTATTATAGCTTTATCTATTAATCTTTTTTTTTTTTTTAAATAAGACCACACAGGCATTAATAAACACCTAATGGATCATATTATGTCAAACTCAATTTCGACCAAAAGTGGAGATAGAACCTTATAATTCTAAGCTCACGAAATGCAACTTTCTTTTAATTTGTATTTCAGACATTATAAGAAACCCTGAAGTAATTCCTAACTTACTAAAATCTGATTACCTTAAGTCAAGTATATTTTAGCAGTACAAGCATGTTAAGGCACCAATTTGTGAACTAATCTTTTTGGCTAAACCAATTCACAAAACCAGACTAAATTATTTGCTCGCAAAATGGATTGGCTGTTTCAACCCAATCGTTCCGTCCAGTTTTTGGTTCAGATTTGGAAAACTTATTTCTAAACTGATGCTGAAATATATACAAGATATTACCAGTTCAATTTTCCTCATGCTCGCAGAGCCTGTGAGATTCATGCATGTTGGGAACTAAGCGTCATAAAAATAAAAAAAAACATGAGTATACATTAATTATCATTTACTACTATGAATAAACGAGTCACATGTTGGGCCTTAAATGTGTTGAACTACACAAATAATTGAGGAGAAATGAAAATACTCTCTAGTGCCAGAGAAAATGGGCAGAATTTGAGTAAACACATTTAGCATGTCTCTAAAAACTCATAGACCATGTGCTAATTGCTGCAATATGGAATCGAGAGGGCATGAAGAACCCAGATAGCATCTTTCGGTAATGTTCTTAGATGCAGTGCAATTAGAATGTTTTTACGCTGCATAATTTACTTAAACACCGCATAAGATGCCTTAGATTCCCTTGCCCTCTATTTTACTTTAGGAAGACCAGAGACTCTCTAAACCAAAATCAAACCGCTTAATGCTTTCATGGCCTGTCACCTTCCATCAAGACTGAGATATATAACCATGTGACTGATGTACACCCGGACAACACAAGTCAACGCTGACAAGCTCTGTTCACATCAGCAAACCCCATCAGACCAGAGTCTACTACACCATAGTGTACATTTGCCCCCATATCAGACCACCAAGATCAAAATCATGCAAGAGTAAGTCTGAGATAGTCATGTGACACAAATCATGTTGTTTACAGATTTTCAACTGCATCTCATGCATCACAATATCTCACAACAGACAAAGCCAGATCAAATGTAACAATGAATACTGGAGAAACAGCTGCTTGACGCACACACAGAGTGATTTTATCACTGGAGGTCACCATAGCTGTCTTATTGACCGTTTTTGTAATACATTATTGATGGGCTGTATATAATTAGCAATAGCTTTTAAAAATCTTGTAAATGATAAAAAATAAGATACCAATCTATTTTCGAATCAATCAATCATTTTTTTTTTTTTTTTGCTGCAGTGTTTGTGTTTAGATTGCGATACACAATACAGTACATCACATCATGAACAAGATTAATGAGTTTCACTCTACGAATCAAACTCACTCAGAATACCAACAACATCATTGGAATCATTTTGTATTATGCTATTATTGCTGTATGTGGGCTGAAACAAATTGCATAGAATGGTGAAACTGCGCACTGTAGCATTAACCTCTCCATCTTGCCTACACTTGACTACTACCTCACAGGAGACAGACGGACTTTGTTTCTATCAAAAGTTGCCATATTAAACCAATGCTCATTTGCATAAAGTTCAACTTAACTTTGTTGGACATGCCTACATTAAATGGATGATTTCGTGTTGCTTTAATGCTTCAGATCGTTAGTGTGAATATACATGGAGTTAACAGGGTCTGAGAAAACATATTGAGAAAATATGTGCCCATGTGATGGAAAAAGAAGCCAGGATCTTATCATATCAGTGGGTAAATTTCACACTGAAGGTCGAACTGACAGAACGCATGGACATATTCACATTCTCATACACGTTGTGGCAGATATCTAAAGCACCAGCTCACAGCATGAACTCTAATGCTGTTGGTACAACCAACATGCACTGTTTATAAAGTAGTATTCTTCAAACTCTTCAAAAACATTTGTTCAAAGCATCAGGAGCTGAAAACAGTCAGTGTGAAGGAGTTCTCTAAAGGTGTCTGACAAAATGTCTTGTAATCTTTTTATCTTCAAGTTTAGAAAAATAGCAAAAGTAGCAATAACATTTTTTTTTGCCCCGTAGGGCTGTTCCCGCCTCATCCAAACTCCCACTGAGATCTGAGTAAATTACGGAGGCAGACAAAGGCAGTGATTCTCATTTTAAAACCTACTTCCTATATGAAAAGCTGCTTTTTGCTCAAAAAACAGCGTGTAACAATACGATTTTTGGAAAAGTGCTCTATGATTGTTGTCCCCCCCCTTTTTTTTTATCCCATCCAGACCCTTTGGCATCCATTGCTGAATGTCAGTGCAAATTGAGTCAAATTGAAATGTCAGAATGAGACTGAGTAGACGTGCTGAATGTTAGAGTAAAAGGTTGGAACACATTTAGCAAGCTTTGCTTTAACTTCGAATCTTTCAATATGTGTCATTTGCTTGGACATAAGGGAGCATCCATAGGGAGCTTGTATTAAGAACCAAAAACTGGTTGGTTTTGACATTGGCTGTCATGAGGCCATTATAACTGTGTCAAGAATATTTTTCGTGACCTCAACTACAGTGGTACTTACTGAATTTGTCAATGTCAAAACCAACCACCTGACAGTTTAATGTCATGTTAACCCATAAAGCTAAGTGGTTTCTTAAGTTTCATAATTAATCTCCTATGTCATGTTTATGACAGGTTGTGTTGTCTTAGTAATGTCAAGTCAAGACAAAGACACTGACAACAATATATCATAATTGCATAAAAATGCCATAATTGAGCGAATGACAGTTGTCATAAACATGCATACAACCTCCTTTATATTATGAAGGTGTCATATCAGTCTTATGCACACCCCTTTAAGTAAAGTGTTACCAAACAGGTAAAGACCACAAACTTTTGAACAGCAGAGTGTGTGGTTGGTCCTAGTAAACTTTACGTTTTGAGGACAAAATGTCACCACGAAGATGACAATTTCCAAATTCCTTGTCCTTGTTCGACATCTTTTGGTCGCCGTGAGGAAAACAGTTTATAAATAATTCTATATGATCCTCTCTAGAAATATAAAAACGTTTTCTGTTACTGTAGGTTTAGGGTTAGAACATTCTTTATATGGAATGTCCCCATAAAACATGAAAACATTAGAAATATATTTCCATAAAATGGAAATGAAGACCAAGAAGACCTCCTCAGTGTGGTGAGGTCAGTCATGTCCTCCCCTTTAACATAAAACATCTTGGTAACACTTTATTTTACAGTGTCTTTGTTACATTTTACATGTACTTACCATACTGTAGTAATAACAGTAAATTTTGCATAAGTACTTGCAACTAACCTTCAACCAAATCCTAAACCTACCCTAACCCTATAGTAAATACATGTAGTTATTTATTATTACTCAGTACTTAAATATATAAATACACAGTAACAATTACACCTTAAAATACAGTGTAACCAACATCTTTTATCAGTTTGATTACTATGGACACTTCATTGAGCCTGGTTTCAGCTACTTTCGCAATAACTTAGTTTCCAGGCTGACACAAATGCTCTATACCAAATGTTTCTTGCATCTTGAGTCATGCAGTTAATTAGTGTGCCTCAGTTTTTCTTTAACAAATCCTTTAATGAATACATAAGAGAGGAAAATGGTACTCAGGCCGCCACTGTTCAGTGGCTTACTGAAGAATATGACTGCAGACTTCAATTAGAGCTTAATTAGGACTCATTCACCTTTACGATGACCGCAAGATCTGACTTTCTCACAGTGTGTTGTCAGAGTCACAGTCTATTTCAGAGGCTGGTGACCCTGTGGAATGGACTAGCAGAGAAATGTCACTTCATTATGTCATGGCAATGCTTCTGAACTTGCCATGAAGAGCAAGGCTGGGATCCAAGAACCAGTTCTGGATATTACAATATTTTACTGGAACCTAATGATTTTCATGATGTTTGGCTCTGTTCACAGCTCTTTAACACCTACCTGTACATTCTTCCACATGCTCAGCACTGTAAATAACAATCCTGTAAAAGAACGGTAAACTACTGGCAGCTCTGGTTGCCAGCATCATGCCGTAAAAATACGGTGTGTTACTGTTTTTGAAATTAACAGCTAAATACCGTACTGTCAGTTACACTATAAAACTTTAATTTACCAGATCTATGCTCTAGCACAAAAACAGTAACACACCGTATAGTTACGGTATGATGCTGGCAACCACAGCTGCCAGTAGTTTACCGTTTTTTGTTTTTTTGTCCTACTATGGAAGTAAATGGGGGCCATCAACTGTCTGGTTACCGACATTCTTCAAAATATGTTTGTGTTCAGCAGAAGGAAGAAATTCATCCAGGTTTGAAACAACTTGAGGGAGAGTAAATGATGACAGAATTTGAATCAATCAATGAGCTGAATCAATCGAACATTCTTACAAATCTGTCAACAACAACAAAAATTAATCTGTCAAGTTAACAAACTTAACTTGACTAAATTAGTGTTTCTCGACTTACTGAACTGCAAGTCATTACATTTTATCATGTCCAATTGGAATCAGAACTAGAATAGTTAACTTCCTCACATGTCGAATCACTAATAAAAAAAGAGACTAATCTACTTCCTGTGAGAATGAACACATATCCAAACATGAAAACATTGCACAATGAAATTAAAGCTGCTCACATCTGTAACCGAGATTGAAAATGTGTTCAGTTTCTTCACGAAAATACTGCAATTATCCATTGTGCCATTAACAAATGACACTGAAAATAAGTGTCACAGTTACTGAATGTGCATTCAGCCATGACGGAGCTAATTATACAGCTGGAAATTTCTCTCAGCTTTGTTCACTTTCATCACTTTATCAAAACGCAACACTCACCAAAAGCTGCGTAGAACTCCTCTCTAGTTAGGTGTTCGTCACCGGTGACGTCGTTAAATTTGAACAGGTCGAACAGGGTGCACTCTGATACAGTCCTGCTCAGACCTTCCTGCTTGATGACCTGCATGACAACAAGATTAAAGATATTAAATCCAGAGCAGGACCTACTGTATGACACTTTAAGATGATTACTTGCCAGAGCAGATGTGTTTTGTGCAGTGAATGTAGCTCAAGGAAATACTAAAAAGGATGTTTAAATTTAAGGACATGTTTGTTTACAACAATTTCGGTGCCGTCTTGGGCCTCCGCATGACGTCTGATGTAAAATCTCCATCCTGGAGCAAAACTTCTCTAGTGTACCATTCTGAATAATTAAAGTTGTGATTCTTATCTGCATCAGACATTGTGCATTCTGTCGGCTGGCAAACATCCAGAAGTGAGCAAGATTTTATAACAGCCTTATGCTGGAAAACATGAGGGATTACTGTAAAATATTCTATCATACATTCATTGATGCCAGAAATATCTGATGGTAATTACAGTTAGAGAAAGAAAGCTGGAGGGATTGGTTATAATAAATGTTAGGGTTAAGATTTACTGTTAAGATTTGGAAAATTCCTTGAGCGTATGTGGTATGAACAATCATATGTAACTTAGTGACTGGTGGTCAACGGATTCGAAACTTACTGAAAGTGCTATAACTACACATAATATATATATACCATCTCCTGAAGCCACACTGACTTATTACTAAAACCAGATCTGTGTTCAGATTCAATCCTGTTCTTTTATTATCTATAGCAAACTCAAATCTTATAGAGATTTGATACCGGGACAGAAACTGACTCAAAACCTTTACTTTCACCTCTTTTGCTTTGCAGGCTACAGGCGATGTCAACAAAGTTTTCCATAATGAACAACTCTCTACATCCGATCCACCGTGCTAAATGAAATCCCAGAACAGCTTTAGGCATGTGATTATTCAATCACTTTTTAAATATAAACACTTCTAGATGCACAAAAATGCAGGATAAAGTTAGTTTGGGAGAAAAGACTTTCAGCATAATTTGTTTGATATTTTGCATTGGATGTAGTGATGCACATATTTTTAAAGTGTCTTAAGCATCCAAATATGTTGCATTGAGTGGTTTCCAGAATGTCACTGTGTAATATTAAATATATTGCCAATAATAAATATATGATATATCAATAACAATAATCATTCATTAAGCCAGAAAGGGTTCATGGACTGTCCCTTTACTTTCGGCATAAAGATCATTCCAGGTGTACCAGAAGACCTACAGAGTTGAGCAGAATACTGATAGTGTTTAATTGCTCAATTAGAGCAGAATGGTGTGATTTTGCTCCAAGCCATTTCACTGTATGTGCCTATTCCTCCAACACCTTTCCAACCTTGCGGTAGCTTCATGTCAAAAGGCCAAGCTTTTGTATTCAGGGCCGGTCCGAATTTTCACTTTTTACATTGTCTTCGATCTGCCATGCATGAAAAGAGATCTATTCTTCTTCCACTGAGAATGAAGAAATATGCAAATGACATGAAAATATTGCACAATGAAATTGAAATGGCTCACGCATGTAACCGAGAGTGAAAGTGCGTTCAGAGTTTTCTCTCTGGAGAAATATGAATAAATTCATATTTTGCTCATTTTGCTATGCACAGTATGGACAGGTGCAATCTTTCTGCCGCAGGACAAGATAAAGCCCAACTGACCTGGGATCAGTTTATGAACGAGTTATTAAAATAAGAGACAAGCTCGCCAGCTCATTTGCCATTTCGAATTAATGGAATAGAACGTGGGGAAAAGTGATCCCCAGTTATTGCTTATAACATATCAGATTCAAACTTTAGATATTGTATTATTGTAAAAAAACAAAAAACAAAATAACACGCATTCGCATGAAGGCTTATATTGGACTTCATAATTTCTTTTCCCTCTTTTTTTAAAACTTAAAACTTAAAATAGTTTTTTTAACCGAAAACACACTTGCAGCGCAGCCAATGCACAGCACTTTGATGGACATACGGCTATCGTTCTACAGCTGCGCGCTTGCCCTTTGGAAAGAAGTGCCCTTAGGACCATATAAGGAAATTCCAGCGCATCTGACGTCATACGCGCCCGTACTCTAAAAAAAAAACTTTCCGAAACTTGTGACAACCAGGAAGGAGTATTTTGAGAACAGAAATACTCAATCAAACGTACAACTTATTTTTTGAAAGATTGTCCATGTTTAGCATGGGAATCCAACTCTTTAACAGTCTAAAAAACTCACTATGCATGAAATAGCATTTCATTCAACATGTTGATTTCATTTGTCAACAGATGTTTTCATTTGCAAGGCAAGATTTAAACGACAAAGGTTTAAAAAGATAAATGACAGCTTACTCAACAGGCCCAAAACACTCTGACTCTGGCCCCAATCCATCCTTATTGTTAAACCCAGCAACATCTCTATTTTTCTCTTTTATCAGAAAACTGACCTCTTCTGTTGGTTTGAAAATGGCCAGTAAGATGACAGATACACGTTAAGGGGGTGTCAAAACACCCCACTTAATTACGTCAATTAAACGGGTGAAAGAAAAGAGACTGATTTTGGTCTGCTCTTGTTCGGTCTTACCTGTGAGAGCTCACTGCTGTCAACTCTTCCGCTCCCATCTGCGTCGAAGCGCTTGAACATCATGTCCACCAGATGCTTCCTACTTGCCATATCCTTCTCGTGGCTGCCATGGTTACCAGAGGTCAAGTACCTCTGAGCGTGTAAGTCCAACATCTTGGTCTTCAATTTTTTATAATCTCCCAGACGACAGTTATCATCTGTGAAGAGTGGGAGAGAAATGGTGGTCAGATCAGTGAGGGATATGGAGATGGATTCAAGGTTCTGCAGCATTACTAATTCATCAATACTGAGCAATATGAAGTTCTTTTTTACAGTACAAATGGTCATTTGAGGAATTCTAACACGTCTGTCATGTCAATAAATGATGAGAATTTAAAGATTTTGTGGATCTCACAAGAAGAATCAGACGAACTTGAAGATTTTCAAATGTATTCACATGTACTTGGTAGGCTCTTTCATCAAATGTAAATTTTTAGTGTATTCGAAGCAAATTCTGCATTCCCTGGGAATCAAACCCTTAACCTTGGTGTTTTTAGCACACTTTACTACAAGATACAGGAATGAAAAATGTTTTTATGCATCATATTTGATACATTACACTCCCAGAGGATATGAAGGAACAATTATTTTTAATGAATGATTCAATGAAGACTACCAACTGGTGTAACTTGCAGAAAGAGTCAATGAACAACCCCATCACTAACATACAGGCTGGAACGGTTGTACTGAACTGTTGTTGATTTTTTTTTTTTTAACTAAACATTCAAATTATCTTTTATTTTACAAGAATTTCCTAATTACAAGAACAGAATGCATATGGCAATGCTAACGGGCTGCAGAAGAATCGCTCGGTGTTACGCAAACACAGCAGAGGAGGACAGACTCTGCGTATTATTCTAGCAATTATGTCAGAGAAAGCACCGGAAAGGTGGCATAGGGACTTAAAACAGTTGCTGGAAACAATGGCTGGGAAGTCTTGTCAAAAGCATTTGACAATGTTTGAGATGTTTTTGTCGTTATATGTAGCTCAGGTGCTGAAGTGTGGCTTCTTGTGAGAATAGCAATGTTGTTTCTGGAGCATAAGAGATGGATAATAAAAGGCAGAAACAGAAATGAAAGCAAAAGAGGGAGAAAGAAAGAGGTTGAGGAAAAGCAGCTGGTTTTAAAGACTGTCAAACTAGTTTCACTGACAGATGTCAAGTCATCCACAGCTCGTCTCCACATGACTGCAATATACTGAGATATAAGAATATACGTGTCTGAGCCTGCTGTTGTGTGCATGCGTGCTGACCTCTACTATGACAAGCCACCATGGCAGAAAAGCTCCCTTCCCTAGAAATGGCAGAATGAATAAAAGATAAATGTCTGTCTACTGACTACCTTGCCCAGAGGAGATGAAGGTCAGTGTCGTCAAACCTATGTGTGTGTGTGTGTGTGCACGTTGGCACACACGGCACATTAGCATTCCCATATTTTGGCTTGTGGCAAATGAGGAACTGCATGTCTTCTATCATATTCCAGAATTGCAGATGTGTGACTGGGGGAATATTTATACTTCATCATCCACCTGTGATTTGACAACCGTAGACTTCCAGCAACGTTGTTATACCGTGCAGAAGGCAAAACTCTGAAATGTGTGGAAAACCTGAGGTTTCCAGAATCAGAGCTACATGAATGAGCAGCATTTCCACTGGAGCCCATCCACCTATCCCCATTTTTAGTGCGGACTGTCACTGAAACTGTGAGAAACTGTGTTTGTAAAACAAGAAAAGAAATGCACCAAAGATGAATTTGCAGTACATATATTATAGTGACACAAAAACAGAAACCCACAGTATTTTTTACCAAAAGTACCATTGCCATGACATTCTCTGTTCATGAGATTGTGCATCTTTTCACGGCATAAGCAATTTTAAATGCTCGTGGACACAAAAATTGGGTTAAAAACATAATAAACTAGATAAATAATCTGTTCTGCATTGGATGCTTGATGGCTTCATATTTTGAAAAGAACACCGAAGCGCGAGCCAGCACATAAGGTATGTAGGGTGTTATACACAAGGTGGATGAACATCTACAGAAATAGAATTGCTTGTACAACAACAGAGGAGCACATTTACAAAGTTCTTTAATGACCTTCCTGTCTTTATTTGTTCAACCTTCATCCCTCAGAGAGTTTCTTATGGATGAAGGCTATTAAATATATATCCGTCCTCCACTGTACGATACACCCGAGGCCTCTAGTACTACAGAAGGTCACTGATAATGGACCCATCATGCAACTGTTTCTCATCTCAGTAAATACACGTGAGTGCCAGGTCTGTTGGTAATAGCACTCCATCCATGTCTAACAAGAACCCAGATTCATCCTCTTGTGTGTTCCTGAATAAATGATATAGTATGGTGCTATTGCTCACATATGGATGTGGAGTTGATGGTTGTGACCCGTGGCCTTGCAGCAATAAGCATGCTATGGCTGGTTGCCCATTCTGATGGCAATTTTGGGTCATCATATTACTTTGCAAAAGTGAGGAGCTGCGATAAACAAGTTTGTGATGGGCAATTCAAGACACGTAGACAAACAAAAGTGTTAGGCTGTGGCAAGCTTCTGTTAATAATAATTGGGGAAATGACGCCACAATAAGCATTCACCTAAATATAGTCATGAACAATGATAGCTCAATCCTTAGACCATAATTCTTTCATTTAAAAGTCCAATTTTTACGAATTTTAAATTTTCTCGCCCTCATGTCATTGCAAATTCGAAAACCCCTCTCCTCCTCACCCCCAAATAAATGTTGTTTTTTTTTAGCACAAAACCAACATTTTATAATGACTTTAAAACAAGGCTTTGCCTAGCCTATATTCAAAGTTCGTCCTGACATTTTTTGTAAATAGCAGTCTTTGAAGTTAACTTTAATTTTATGTCTTTATAAATAATATCCTGACTGCTACCTCAATTCAAATTCAGAAAATAAATTGGAACATAAAAGCATTCTCAATACAGTTTAATGTGACATCAGCATACAACACTGCACCTCACAGCTTGCCTATGTGCCAGAGCCTGTTTAGAATATCCATTTTTTTGACAAGCATTACACGAATGCAGCATTAAGCGCAAAGCCATTTAGTACAAGCCATAAAAGCACTCAGGTGACCTGCGTGGTTCACTTTGAAGCAAAACTTGACATGTCCAGGCTGCCCAGAGGAATGGCACAGGGAGAGCAGGTTTGATCTTTCCCCGTTGTAAATTGGTTTAGACAGCCACCTGCATTCATATCTGCATGTTTGATCCACTTCATGTGATGGGACCCTGAGTCACTTTGAAAACCACACTGGTAGAGCTAGATCAGATGAAATCCAGTCCTGTCAGAAGTTTTAATATGGTGGCATTAATAAAAACAGCTTGAGGGCTTGTTAACGTTAACAAGCCAGTTTTATCATTTAGATAATTCAAGACATAAAAAATAAAATGGGTATAAAATAAGTATTGGGGGGAATATTACAGATAAAATATCATTACTCAGCAGCACCTTTAATGTTTTTTTTCTTTTTCTTGGCCTTCTACATTGTTTCATCATTTACGCACCTTCAGATCTTCAGCACTGCTCCAGGGGACACATGCACTGTCCTGCAAAGTTTAGCTCCAGCCCTAATCAAAGTGACTAGAAAATCAAAGCATTCAACCAGTAGTTTTTCTTGGTTTCATCAACTTATCTGTCACACTAATATTTAGTTTGCTAGCACCAGTGAAATTTTTGCTCGGTTGAATTGTTGCCATATGATCATCCCAAGTGATCGGTAGGGGTGTAAATCGGACAGTTAATCACGATACGATTTGATATCGATTCTCTCAGCCAGCGATACGATATTTGCGACACCTCAAAAAATTATACGATACGATTACGATTACGACGGTTTTTTAGGGCTATATCGATCGATTAAACGATATTTAGTTATAATGTGCCAATAATTACTATTTTTTTCCTTATACGAGCCGAAGAAGATATCACAGGTTCATCAAGTTTGCTGAAATGTCAATCTTGTTAGGCGTCTATTTCAGCGGAGAAAAGTTCCATGAGGATGTGTCAAAATAAAGGTACCCTATATCGATATTTTATGTGTGGTATCGATGCGTCGTATCGTTTGACGTTTGATCGATGCATCGATCCATGTCGATGTATTGTTACACCCCTAGTGATCGGTGCAACAGCAGTAGATCAGGGTCTCTGTGTGCTGACTTGCCTCTCTGTGTTGTCAAAGTACATGGCTCTACATGCTCTATATATCAAATACACAGCCGCCTCGCTCTCTGCTTCAGTCTGAGGTCACTGATTCCAGTCTTTAAGGGCACAGGGCCAGTGCCATTGCTGTCAAGTTCTGGCGCTGCAGAAATGGACGTGTGAACGCAGTGGGCTGTGAAGTCTGCTCTCTCTCTCTCTCTCTCTCTCTCTCGCCTGACCACCTAACATCTCGCTGGAGAATTTCACAGCGAGCGCATTCAATAACAATCTACCTGCTGCTGGATATCCATATGAGTTGTTGCAATGACAAATTTACAACTCTCTGGCAGGCTATTATTCAGGCTCTCCCAGTGTGATGTGCGAGGGAAAACTTTGCATTTGCCTTAGTGTTTTGTCCTTTTTCTTCTTTCATTTCATTATTTTTGTCTCTCTCTCTGCGTCTCAGTAGAGTTGCGTTATTCTACATGAAGTAAGTCATCTTCTCCAGCTGTCTACCTCCCGTTTCACCTCTAATTTGATTTCCACACTCTCTTTTCTCCTGTCACAGGTTCTTTCTCTTCTTCTTTTTTACCCCTGTCCCTTTATCTCTGATTTCTCACTTTGGCAGGCACTGGTACAGCTTTGAGGAGCTCATTACTTGCCGGTAGACGCGGATGTGGCTTCTCTTCAGGCTGGAGGTGACAGTGACATTAAAACAGCTCAGGGTCTTATTATCACTCTTCTAAAACCGCACAGAACAATCTCTCTCTCCTCCCTCTGTCTTGAGCTGTGTAAGGACAATTTTAAACGTTTAATTATTTTTTGAATTTGGAATGTTCTGAATGTCAGGTAGGCTGCACACATAGGTAAAAGTAAATTGATTATTTTGACAAATATAGTAACTGCAATAAAAAATATGATAAACATGTAAACATAAATGAACTTAAATATACAATTTAAATACAATAAATGGGGTGGTAATTGTGCAGTGGATAAGACACATGCCTTTGGTGTGAGAGACCCGGGTTCGAATCCACTGTGAGACACCAATGTGTCCCTGAGCAAGACACTTAACGCCTAGTTGTTCCAGAGGCGTGCAACCTCTGATATATACAGTATATAGCAATTGTAAGTCACTTTGGTTAAAAGCGTCAGCTTTTAATGAATTTTAATGTAAATGAAATATTATTTATTAAATCGAAATATAAATGTATTTTGTTACTGAGTGAATCAGTGTTTTTGTACTTTTTAGTTAGTCGACCCTTTTCCTGTTTTTGTTTAGTCAAGGTTTAGTCGACTCTTCTTTCTTCGTCAATGATGTTGCATGTTGATATAAGCACACAGTTATCATTTATTTTACCAGGGTGTCGTCATCTCAACTCAGTCATGGGAAAAAAAGGGAAAAGTTTCCATCATATTTTCTGTTAATGAAATAAACTCTAGAACAAACACACTTGGAAACCTTAGATTTCTTTAGAAACTTTAGCTAAATTGTTTGTAATGATGCAAAAGTGAATGAGATTTTACAATAGAATTCAAGGTCATAGCACCTGCTGAGATGGTTTGAGTGGGGCATTCAACACCATATACCTAAACAGAGCTTAATTTTGAAGCATAATTTCAAATTTTTATAATTCTGCATATCAATTTTAATTTGATTGCAAAGCGCCAGACTCAAGTAATGGATAGATATACACTCAGTTTTAGCAAGGTCGGTGGGAACGAAACTCAGTTTAAGTACTGAAGGTCCCGTACACACTTGGAGGAACTGACTTTGACAGATATAATGAGTGAGAGGCTGACAAGGCCATCTCGTCAAGAAGAACAATATTTTGGCAAGGCTCGGCTGAGCCGGCCACCCTGAGGGGCAGTGACAGAGAGAGACTAGATATGAGAGGAGGACGGAGAGATTTCTTAAGGCTCTGACACTCTTTTCTTCTTTTTTTTTTTGGCACTGGTATCAGACTGAGTCGTAAAGAGTTGCTGTTGGTAGTAGCTACCATCGAGGAACAGAGGAGATATAATACCTGATAACATCAGTGGAAGAGAGGATAAACAAGACAAAGACAAAGAAAGACCGTCTATTGAACTTAGAATGCATGTTTGACAGAACAAGCAACAAAACGCATCCAGATCTTATAGTTTTTGCCAGCAGAAGGAAAGAAACAATCATTATGAATGATCAGTGTGTCAAACCAACTGTCTTCAATAGTATAATATTCACTTGTAGAAATATTTATGCAACTGTAAATGCTCATTTTGATATTAATTAACACTAGTACTTCTTACATTCACAGATTTACAAAATAGTGTTCTTAATATATGTTAATCAGCAGAATTTAGAATTTTGAATGGAAAGTAGCATAATAATTTGAATGGGAATGACAGGAAAATGAATTCATTGAATTGCAATTCACAGAAATTCCTGAGCATTCTGGGAAATGAAGAGTTACTCTACACTGGTTTACAAACATGTTTATGAAATTTAATAAATAATATAAAAGTCGTACAAAAAAAAATCTATATTTAAAACCGTTATCTTTATATATATATATATATATATATATATATATATATATAGTATACAATTTTTAATTTTAATTGACTTTTTTTTATTGAATTTTAATATATATATATATATATATATATATATATATATATATATATATATATATATATATATATTTACCATGAGTGCAATCAATCTCTCTACCAGACGGCCATGTTAGGGGGGCTTGTAACACAAAATCAATATGTGGTTTATGGGGATAGGCATAATGTTTTTTTTATACTGTATAAACTCTATATTCTATCCCCTAAACCTATTTACCACACATAAAGCGTTTGACATTTTTGAATTTAGTTTTATGGGAACATGTTTACATTGTAATACCCATGTCATCGTACATATTGTCCTCATAAACCATATAGACCATTTCACAAGATGTAAACAACACTGGTCCAGAAGCACTTCCTGTTTCAGTTTTTTAACACTACATAAAATCTGGCATAAAATACAACCAACAGAACATTTAAAACTGAATCAAATAGTTAAACAAACATCTTTAAGATGTTTTCTTTACATGTGAAATAAAGAAAACAGTTACAAACTGAAACAGGAAGTGCTTCTGGACCAGTGTTGTTTACATCTTGTGAAATGGTCTATATAAAATCACGCACACACACGCACACACAGACATGTGCTTCATTAATATCCACATGCATCCAAGAGAAAACTGAAACAAATATTTTAAAACGGTCAGCAGTTCTCAAGCTGTCACGAAATCTTTGATTGATGGTTCATATCTCTAAAGATGCTATTCAAAACTTCTATTGTTATAGGTTGTCATTGTTTTACCTCTAAAACTAAAGCTGACCTAAAAAAGTCACTATGTATCTCAGCATTCTTGACGATCACAGGACACCGCATTCATTTAATGTGTGTCCAAAAATGGGCTCAGCCCACTGTGGCATTGGGCCTGTGTGTAATCAGACTGCTGGTGATAAACGAAGTAATCTGCGGTATTGGCAACCCGCTCACTCATGCTTTCTTTTTGTGTTGGCTGGTTGGGAAGGACTGTCAGTCAAACTGATAGGGCTGTCCAGCAGACACTCTTCACAGCGGCCTTATGGGAGAACCGAAACACACATCCAGGGTTTTAATCAAAATATCAGCCACATTGCTTCTTTGAAATGTAATTGACATTGTGTGCCTAACAGTCTTATGTGAAATGTGAGAAGTGGCTAATAATGAGGTTGATATTAGACACAGTTGCTTTATATTCACACCATCATTAAAAAGTTTGGAGTTGTGAATTATTATTATTATTACTATTTCAAATAACGTTTTTCTATTCAATATAGGAAGCGCGGGGCACAACCTAACACGAGGTTAAATGTTACACAGACCTTTTACATAGTCAGGATCAAGCAGGTTGTGTTTCCGCTCTTTTTCTCTTGCTGCCAGAAGATGGTCTCCCGCAAAGTTTTGGAAAGTTTTGATAATATTTCGTGAATATACTGGACAAAGAGTGTTTTGACACCATGTAAGTACATTTTTTCCTCATAGGTTTTTTTCAGTTTCTTAGTTGGGTGTATACGTTTCCAAATCTAACATTAAATTGCCTTAATCACTGTCTTGTTTGCTAAAACATTGCACCGTTTTGAAACATGCAGCAACTCCTAGCAACTGTTAATATCTTTTACACCAACACAGCGGGTTAGTTGTAGCACAGTGTTATAACTAAGTGTACAATGATAATCAAATGGAAACAGGGAGCCACACAACTTTTCAGTTTTGAGAATTTATACATTTAATTTTATTGGACTTTTACAAACAATGTTGGAATTTAAAATGTTTAACATTTAGTTTACTATACTTTGATCCCTTGTTTATTTATTAAAAATATGTCCTGTTTTTAATGCAATAAACTCTGATTTTAATCAAATTTGATTTTAAGCTCATTTGCATTATTATTACTGTTATTATTAGTTATTAATATTTTACATGCAGCTG
The DNA here is from genome assembly GCF_988280905.1 of Pimephales promelas. NCBI lineage: Eukaryota > Metazoa > Chordata > Actinopteri > Cypriniformes > Leuciscidae > Pimephales > Pimephales promelas. Next base: position 30,215,211 of record NC_142777.1, read on the forward strand.
CCACACACAAATCTAATTCAATTGCAATTACAATATTTTATGATTTTATTTATTTATTGCAAAACTGTGCAGCCCTTTTCTGTCTCTATCCATGATATTGATCCATAATCATGATTGGATGAGGGATAGATGTATGGAAATCTATCTATACAGATTCACAAACAATATCAGAAAATCCTTTAGCGTAATATGAGACTACCCTACCCTACCCCACACCTAAACCTACAGTACCCATCACAGTGCGTTATATTTACGATAACAGGTGCCATGTGCGTAGCATAGTGCCGTTTTGTCATATAGCGTTCTATATGACGCTAAAGGATGAGAATGCTTTGGTATGTTGCTTGTGTGAAAAAAAAAAAAATGTGTTAGGTTGTGCCCCGCTCTCCCCTATTTTAAAATAGGGCTGTGAAACGATTAATCGCGATTAAAAGTTTGTGTTTACATAATATATGTGTGTGTGTACGTATATAATTATTTTCTAATAAATACAGACACATGCATGTATATATTTAAGAAAAATGTATTTATATATAAAATATTTATATATAATATCAATTATATATAAATATACACAGTACATACATGCAAATATTTCTTAAATATATAGATGGACGTGTGCATTTCACACACACATAAATTATGTAAACACAAAAAAATTTTATTTTGGATGCGATTAATTGTTTCACAGCCCTACTTTAAAATGAATATTATTCCTGTGAAAGTAAAGTTAATTTTTTAGCAGTCACTATTCCTGTCTTGATTTTTTCCGAGCCTTTATTTGTTATAATTTTGAAGATTATGGCTTAGAGCTTATGAAAACCCCACATTCAAAATTAGAATATTATGAAAAGGTTGTCATAGCTTTAAGCCATAATCATCAAAATTATAACAAATAAAGACTTGAAATATCCCACTTTGCATGTAATGAGTCTAATATGTTAGTTTAAGAATTACTGAAATAAATGAACTTTTGCACAATGTTCTAATTTTTCGAGTTTCACCTGTACAGCTTCATACTTTGCTCTACAGAAATTCCATAATGAGTTGTGCTGTTATTTTAGGGTCCATGTTGACCTTTCTGCAAAATAATTGCCCATACGGACAGACCAATGAATACGACGTGACCATTAATGCACTCTGAAGGCTGCCATAAAAACATGAAATAGCAGATACAATCAAAGGGGAGCAGAAGTGTTTTATCTCAGAATATCAAAATAACCATGTCACGTGTCAAAGTGCTTGATATCACCTCATAAATATTAAAGGCTATACAGTATTTTGATATTCAGTTATGTGTAATGTGCCGAACAATGTTTCTTTGGAAAAAGGAAGGGAGTGAAACATCGAACGGCGGCCATTACAGAGTGACGGTGGAGGCCATGCTATAAGAACAAAGGCACACAGTCACCAGAAGATCTTCTACAGTCCTTCTTACAATGGCAATTTAGCGATCACAGCAAATGTTATACTGACTGACGTGACTGATAACAAAACTACAATCCCTTGCCCTTTTAAAAATAGTGTGAAAGTTTTATCTAATCTGAGCTCCGCCACTCCATATACTGTAGGAGGACAGTTTGTGATTCTATAGATAAAAAGAATTGCTTCCCTCCCTCAAATATACATTCTCTCCTTGAACATTTCTGCACAATCTGAGAGGTTAGTGAATGCCTTCGAGCACTTAGCATAGCGTTGGAGCTGCACAAGTGCAACAGCAATTTACTGAATTGTAAGAAATGCAACACATTGACACAACAGAGAGACTTGAAATGTCTGATTTGAGATGTGTCAATTTTGAAGACTTGAGAAGTACAGTGTACAGTGCCTGATATTGGCGCCCTTGGCAAACATGATCAAACAGGGCTGTGAAAACAAATCTGCAATGTTTATCCTTTTGATATTTCATTGAGGGTTTATGCACACCAGGAAAGTCAGATAATTCACTTTCTTTTGTTTTGGACCAAATACATGTTTTTTTGGTACGGTTCGCTAGGATTCTGCAAAAAAGTGCAAAAAAGGCTCAGCAAGGAGATATTTCATACTCCAATATTTGTTCTTTTACTAATTTTGTGTTATTCTGTAAACGCAATATGAAGAAACTAATGAGTATCATATGATACAATGTCATCTATACAATGTTGTAATTCGGATTTTGAGAAGACGACGATGTGCTGCAAGACGGAGAGAACATGCTCTCATGTATGCCTACCATGGCATGCTGACAGTGGCACTGCGCCAAAGACGGATATGATATAAAGTTTTCATTCATAGAGAATGTAGTAGGTTACAACAGATCACTTTCCCATAACGCAACTCCGACTACGGAAGTCGGAGTTGCGGACTCTGACTACGGAAGTCGGACTACGGAAGTCTATTTTTTTGCTGGAGGTCCTAGACATCTGGTTCAGAAAAGCCGCGTTTCCACCGCAGGAACTTTCCCCAGGAACTAGTAACTTTGAGGTGGTACTCGGTCTGTTTGCGCCGATGGAACCAGGGTCTAAGTGAAGATTCATGTAAAAAATTCCCCCCAGAAAGTCCCTGCTGGCGAGGTAGTACTTTTTCAGAGTTCAGGAACTTTAGGGGTGGGACTTGTGCGCTGGAAATGCTGATTGGTTGAGCTTCTTGGTTCTTACCAATCTTGTTTTTTCTGCCCGATCCATCTCACAGTCAATGTCCGCTATAGCTGATAACAAACGTTGTCTACTTTTATATTTCGCATTACGAGCTTTCTCAATACGATTTAGTATTAGTGCTCGTCTCTTTTCTGCCATTTTGTTAATTACCTCGTCAGTAAACCAATAGATCGCACACAAAAGCTTGAATCTCCTCCCTACTTAAAACTCAAAACGCACTCAAAAAAAACCAAAACAAACACGCAAACTGGGAGGAGCAGTCACACACCGTTCAACGTCACCAGACTAATCTTCAAAACGTAGAAAGCAACCGGTCTGGGGCAAAAAAAAAGTTCCAATGAAAAAAGTTCCTGGGAGAAATAGTTCCTGGTAATTGCGGTGGAAACGCAGCTAAACATGGTATTACGGATTCTAGCAAATACCAACAAATACAAAATCAAAACTTGACCGCTTCTTAGAGAAATCTTATAATGGGCTATGGTTGGATCTTCCATCAGGACAATGATCCAAAACAAATATCAAAATCAACATAAAAATGTGTCACTGAGCACAAAATGAAGCTTCGGCTATGGTCGTCCCAGTTCCCTGATCTGAACTCTACAGAAAATGAGTGGGGTGAACTGAAGAGAAGCACCACTTACATAGAGCTGCGAATCTGAAGGATTTAGAGAGATTCTGAATGAAGGAATGGTCTCTGCGCTCTTGTCAGGCCTTTTAGATAAAGATTACGAGCCAGTAACTTGTAAAAAGAATGTTGCAATAATCGGGTGCCAATAATTGTGGCCAACGTGAACTAAAGAAAAACATTTATTTCATAATGAGACCCCCCCCCCCCCCAACACACAAATACACAAACATACATAATTAATTGTTTTACTTCAATTAAAGGAATTTATTGGATTTTTTTTAAATGAAATATCTAAAGGATAAACAATGCATATTCATTTTCACAGCTGCCTTTGCTCATATTTACAAAGAGTGCCAATATTAGTGGAGGGCACTGTGTTAAAACATAATATAATACATTTAGTTCATTAATGCATTAATTATATGCATGTTAATCCATTCCAAATTCAAATGTTTCTTCTTTGCAACCTCAAATCAAATTCTGGAAGGGATTAAGAATTTAAAACGTACTCCCAATTAAATTCTGCATAATGCTCTACTCTTAGAACAATTCTGGATTTATAGGTTTTGCACAGAGAGCATTGACACTTAAAAGTGAGATTATTATACAATAAAGACATTTTAACAAGTCAAGCTCACAATAATCCCCAGACAAATCTCCAGAGGTTTCATCATCTGACAGTCATGTGTAACACTCAGAACATTTATCTTTCCCACTGATAAGCAGGGTGTTAGAACATTCTAGCTAGGCAGAAGCAATTGTCCTCCCCAAGCTTATTTCGCTGTTTTGCTAAGATTGATGACAGCAGCCGTCGGGTTCTAGACGAAAAGATCCATGAGACAATTCGAACCTCAATTCCCCATATGACAGCAATTCAACACAAAATGGGCCATTGAATTTTTTTCCTTTAAGCGGTCCAATTCAGCCAAACATCACCATGGCTAAATGCACAGAATTCATCTTCATTCCAGCGCAATAAGAGAGGTGAGATGTCCCATCCATCTAACCGTAGACCAAAGTATGTCCGTAAAAAAAAAAAATATCATATTCCTTGGGCGGCTAACCAAATTAGGAGATCTAAATCGGGACAGAGCTTCTCCATCAAGACAATGAGTCAATTATCATGAAAGTTATGTCTCCACTAACTATGCCATCCATCTTCTTTCCACTCCTTTTGTCTTATTAAATAAATCACAAAAAAAATTTAATAGACCAAGACTTTTCCTCATTTTCCTACATGTTTCATCATAAGGCGCACACCAAGGAGTCCAGACTTTCTCATGCCAAAAAGTGGACACTACACTTGACTACACCTCCCTTATTAAAAGGGAAGCTTGATTGGTTTGAAGCCTCCAGAATCAGATGTGGAGAGAGTACTTCAAAAAGCAGATGACATTCAGCATTATCATTAATAGCTTGAGCTGAGGATGAGAATTATACGTACAGGAGATCCTAGAAATTCCTTTTACGTGAGCTCACATTTAGGCTAATGTTATTATATCCTCATTAAATAGCTTACTGCATATATACATTTACATTTAAATTTAGTCATTTAGCAGACGCTTTTATCCAAAGGGACTTACATATTAGGACTAAATTAAAGGGGTGATGAACTGAGAAATCAAATTTTCCTTGAGCTTTTGACATCTAAGAGGTCATCATATTCATACAATATCCTGTAAGTTTCAGAACTGAAAACATCCTTGTAAGTCCAATAAAAGCTTTTATTGACTCCAGCCCCAGCAAACGACAATAATAATAGACAAAATAAAGAAAATTAGAAATTATATATATATATATATATGAATTATTAATTCAGAAATATCATGTTTTAGGAAATCACACTTCACCTACAACCTTAAATAATTTGAGCAAATGCTCATCATAAAAGAGCTGTATGCAAGTAAAATATGCATTGAATTCATTGAATGTATTTTTAAATAAATTAATAGATTTTAAGCAAAAATGTGTTTTATATCATTGATCGCAAAACATTTGATCTTCAATAAATTGCACATTTTGTATATACATAGCAGCATAGTTATAGTTGTATATTTTACACTACCAATTTAACATTTTTACCTAATTTTCTTTCAAATTATCACTTTCCCCAACAAGCCTTAAAAAAACAAAAAACTATCCTTTGACTATAGCTGACTTTCTAATTATATTCTCACTAAATAGCTTGTAGAATGAAAAAAAAAAAACATCTTCATCAAGCTGCACCAAACAAAGCATCAAATCTTGTCAATCTACATTCATGATTTTAGGCTCTTAATAAGGTTTCTGTGTCTCAGTTTTCGGTGCATGTGATTGTGATGCTGCTCTAATCCTGCGCACGCTGCATGCGGATGATCAGATAATCCCGCGGGGGTGGGTTGAAACGTTTAATCACGCCTCCTGGAGCTTCGCCATGCATGACCTCATCTTTACCTCCCCAGATTCACTAGAATTACAGTGCAATTAAAATCGGAGTACTGCTTACAGTGCATCTTACATATGCTATTTACCCCTAAAATCTTGACTGTTGAAAACAGTTCTCTAAACCACAAAATAACAGTTGGTATAAAGGGGTGAGAGGTTGTGTTTACATCATAACATTTCTAGATTCAATAGTCTGGCTGTGTGTAAAGGGGATCTTGTAACACAGACGTATAGTTTGCTAAAGGATGTCAGTTCTCTTTCAGTAGACATCAGTCATAAACTCTATTGACAGAAGTTCTGTTTTCTTAAAATTGGAAGCTGTAAAGTTTGGGATGGTACAATGTGAACCACATTTCATCCCAGAACTTCCTCAAGGGCAAATAAATATTGGACAGTACTGGAAATAACATAATTTATTTTGAGCCCCACCAAAAATTTCCCACTTTATTATTTGTACTGTGATTTTGTCCATGTTACACAAAAGAATAATTTTGAATAATATTAACACAGATGTTTTTACAGTTTATAGTTTATCTATAAAACTAAAAAAAAAATAAAATAAAAATAAAACACCAAAAATATAACTTGCATGCAATATTCTGTGCCTTCTGAATATTTATAAATATTTTATATATTAATATAAATTATTATACATTTATTTTTAATAAAATAATTAATAATTAAAACAATAATAATGATTTTATTGTGCATTTTTGTGGCTTTTTTGGAGCTTGATGTGGTCGTATGAAAAAGCTCCTTGAAATTATTTTTAAATTAAAATTTAGCTCACAATTAGTCGACTGACTTAAAATGTGAGTTCCTTCAAATTTACTAAATGTTATGGATAAGTCATTATGAAAGTAGGATAAAAGTATGGAGACACTTCCCATCACCAAAAAAAAAAAAAAAATCCAAATCCCAGACTTTTGAACAGTATGATTTCTGAAGGATCATGTGAAAATTCAGCCATCACAGGAATAAATTACATTAAAATATAGTAAAATAGAAAAAATACAAAAAAAAAATTAAAAAAATTTTGAACTTTAGTGTAAAATCTAAAACATTTTATTTAGTCAGTAATGTGAGGCACAATTGGTCACTTTTTTGTCTATTAATTTCTTCAAAAATACAATACAAATTCAATGCACACATACAGTGACTTGAATACAACTATTAGATGAGCATGTGACGACTTCCTAAAATTATAATGATAGTTATGAATTATTAGTAATTATACTTTTTACATATTTAACATGTTTTTAGAAACATGACGGAGATGACGTTCAAATGTGTTTTTTTTTTTCATTTCTTTATTGTTTGAGCCCCATTTATATAGTGTAGTTACATTATTTATTGCAAAATAAAACCTGTTTACCCAGCTACATTATCACAGAAATGAAATATTCGAATTCATACATGGCTTGGTGCACCTGAGCAGACATGTCAGTTGTTTCGAGTGTCAGCCTATAGCAGAGAGTAGTGCGAGAGTATGCAGTGTGACATCTAATTAAAGCTCTCTCTCTCTCCCTGCGGGACAGCTGTGGTGTCCTCTGAGAGAGACCCACCCTGGACATCCCTCCTGCTGCAGCCCAGACTGCTAATGAGCCTATTAGGGACCCCACTACCTGTTGGAGCCCGAGACGTGGCTTAAAGGGATAAACTGAGAATTAGAAGAAGAAAAAAAAAAAAAAGAAAAAACACTAAGGGCATGAGGAAATGAGAGGAACACTTGATTTACTCTAATGAGTATGCACTGATGATACATGTGCCTTCCCTGTTCCCTGACACCGACTTCAAAAACAGACAGCTTCATTAATTATCCCTGATTAATTATTTTCAGACATTTTTTATTTGTTTTGTTTTAAATATACTCATGCCATTATTTACAGGTAGATGCTGTTTGAAGTTGAGACACTGTCGCACCTCATTTGGCTCTTTACAATAAAATTGTTAATTGAATAAACTCAACAGGTTTTCTTTCTCTCTTTTTGTTCTGGAAGCACCTTTTAATATCTTGTGTAACACTAATGTTAAAAGTAACAACCAGAAAAACCAGGACGATTCAGTTATTTTTTCGTCATGTTGTTTTAAACCTGTGTGCTGTTATTTTTCAGCTCAACACAAAAACACAAGACATGCGAAAGACTGACTGAAGGCTGAATGGAGTTCCATCTGACAGACCACATGCGCCATTAACTCTTCATTCTCATAAAAGAAATTGAAGTAATGGGGAGAAAGAATGAGATGAATATATCATCTTCAAAACAACTGGAACTTACACAGTGTGTGAAGCAAAGTGCAGAATTCTGAAAGAGCCATTTAATTTCCCCAGTGCAAATAGTCATGTGGCGGGTGAGTCACTGGAATAAGCGACATAATTGAAGCTTAACAGACAGGGAAAGCTTAATGGGGGGATATTTTTCCCTACCACTTTTTTGCCCCGCTCCGACTGACAGAAAAGCTGTCTTTTGAGACGTCTGATGATTATTCGTCATAAATACTTTGAAAGTTTAAGACTTTGGCGCATGATATTTTCCATTTGTTTGAGGTAATAAACAGGAGCGGCGGGGTGCCATACATCTTGGGTGTGCAACTTAAAACTATCTGAAACTGCTTACTTTTTAAACTTTTCACTTCTGATTTTCTGTTCGTCTTTGTAGATTTCTGTCATTTAGAAAGTGTCAGTCTGGTGGGGAAATAACTGTTGTGGATGAATGGACATGAAAAAACACATTAAACATGAAGTAGAAACACTGAAATTGAATTTTTATTTACAACTTTGAAAAAACAATTTTTTAACAAATGTAATGTTGTGATGGGTCACGGCGGGCGTTCCGCTTTGTAATTGCACGAGATGTACTGCTAGGCTCGAATGTATGCTAGCAATTAGACGAGCATTTACAGTTTGCTTTTGCCAACCCAACGGCTGGCATCCCATCGTTATCCAAACCCACTGCCTCATGCCAAACCACACAGCCCCACAGGCACACACAATCTGAAACCTCTTCCTTGGCCAGAGAGAACTCCTTCATCGACTTCCCACTGGGAAATGGAAGTTCTGTAGCCTGCAGCATATGTTCTGTGATGTTTTATTACTTAGCATTACGGCATCTACCCTGCTACTTATCATCTTTGCCCTGGTCAGCACATAGTTTGGGAAAAAATCAGCAGTCTCTTGATGTTCCGTGAGGCTTTCATCCTGCTGTTTTTGGTTAATTTGCTTTGGCGTATGCACGGGCCCCAAATCACTCGAGGACTCTGACAATATCAGTATTTGTAAACACCGCCTAGCCAGACAATCAAAAGCCCTGAGAGACAGGAAAAAAAAATATTGGAGTGGCACAGCGAAAGAAACGTGGAGAAATGAAGCATTCACGAAGAATAGTATGCAGACTCTGGCACTTAATTGGGCACTGCTGTGTGCAACTAGCACAGAGATGATGGATTTCTACACTTCTTAAGACGACAGACACTATTTTTGTACTTACAATAATCAGTCTACTTAATTCTGAAAAGGTACAAATGCTTCTGCATTCATTGATCGCACATTAGATCCAATCAAATCCAATGCATTTACTGTTTTCTAGTAAACAAACAAACAAAAAACATCTAAATATTTGTAGACGAAATACAATATCGTCGGAGAATCGTAATCTCCATTTTCTCAGGATTCTCAATTTATCCAGAATCGTGCAGCTCTAATATATTCAATTAAATGTGTATATATATATTAAATTAATTTATAATACGTTTAGTTTAATATATATATTAGAATCTGATTTAATTCTGAACGCTCTACTCTTATTTTCATTTCAAGGGAGAGAGAGAAATAAAAGCATCTTCCACCCCCAGAATTAAAGCCTCCCTTCAAAGTTCATCAGCCTACTTTGTCTCTTTTTTCTACTTTTGTTTACAGGTAAAAAACAAACAAAAAAAGATGCTTAAAGGTCATTTAATTGTCACCAGTACAGCATGTTATTTTGCTTCCAGAATGATAAGAACACTAACATTTTGCCTAGCCTGGATAACAACCCAAACCCCGCCCACAACATTTTTTGGTCGGGAAGTTGGGTCTGGACTCGATCCATTGAGGAGTTATTATGATCGGTTCCGAAATCATCGGGCCAATCAAATTGCCAGGGCGGGCTTTATACAATAATCAAAGCTCTATGGAGCAGTATCAGACTCACATTCTGACTAGAATATGAGTAAGACGAAGTCAGGCTACATTTTCCCACAAAGCTCTTAAATCTCCTGAAAATAAGCACAAAAATGATGCTGTGACTGCACCTGCCATTTTGCAAACCATTAGGGCCTATTTGATACAATTCTGATAATTAGAAGGCCTAATTATCCAATCCAATCCAATCACCGCTCTAGTTATCAACTTTCTACAGTTTAATATTTCAAATTTTCAACTGAGAACAAACCAACCAATTTTCTAAAACCACAAACATAATTGACAGTAAAAAGACAAAACAAAAACGAATTAGATAAATATCCTGTAATTGCGTGTTAATGCACGACAAACAAAACAAAAAAAAATCTTTAGAGGGTTTTGCCATCCGACATTGTGTTGTCAGCAGGACAATCATCTATTTTACACTAACCATCCATCTCTCTGGCTCCCCAAACTTACATTAATTGGCCCAAGCATTGTCTGCTGGCCAAATGCTTTGATTTGAGAGGGCATTTAGAGGTTTGATTTCTTGGCCAGAATGTAGAAGTGGAGAGCTGAAGAGTTTGAAGAATTTTCCTGCACATATATGAAGTAGTTAGGGTGGTGTATTGCATTGGGACTGTCAGGCCTTAGTGAACTTGACAAAACTCTACAAAAAAGAGATGATATACTGTGGGATGGGAATGTACAGTTTCAGCATTGTTTTGAAATCTTTCATAGAATCACAAGTTTGCAAACCAACCCAGCCTCTCTCTTTCTTGGAAAATAAATTTGTCAAAAACAAACCCTTTGCCACACTGCACAGTGCACACATCAGGATGTGCTGTTCTTAAAACTCCACACCATTTTCAGAATTTACAAAATCGCATCTTTAAACAATTAAAGATGATTGCTGCAAGCAAATAAAGCACTAAACTGCTTAATATTTAACTAAACCAGTACATTATAAATGTCTTTCACTTTTGATCAGTTTAATGTGTCCTTGCTGAATAAAAGCATGCATTTATATATATAAAGTGTGTAGTTAACATAAAAAGTACTCATGCAGCTGCAGCTGGACAATGATGGACAATATACCGTAACAAATCATAATGGCTCTATACCTTTGTAGAAGCATTCCTCGCTGTGCATGATGGTTATTCTCTGATGGGCCATACAGGAAGCTTTGTGAAGCTCACAGTGGTTCTGGTAGAGTTTGCCGTCAGATCCACACACAGGTTTGTAATGTGGTTTGCAGCGATCCAGACACTGACATTCTCCTTCACCTGTTTCACGATCAACCACACAGTGCTTCCCCAAACCACAGTACTTATGTTCACAGGGCCCAGGAAAGCCATTCTGACCAGGAAACCCTGCAAAGACACGGCAAATACAAGGGGAATCATGTTAATTTGTAATTTTACACGTAACGAAACATGCCATGTTCATTCACTTTACTTCATTAGAAGTCAATGTGTTCTTTTTCATATCATGGAATCAAAGTACAGTCACCTAAAGGATTAGTATGAACACTATACTAATACTGTGTTTGACCCCCTTTTCGCCTTCAGAACTGCTTTAAGTCTACGTGGCTTTGATTCAACAAGGTGTTCTGCATTCTTTAGAGGTAGGTTTTAGCAGTTAAATGATGCCCAATTGGCACTAAGGGGCCTAAAGTGTGCTAAGAAAACCCCCCACACCATTACACCACCACCACCAGCCTGCACAGTGGTAACAAGGCATGATGAATCCATGTTCTCATCTGACTCTACCATCTGAATGTCTCAACAGAAATCAAGACTCATCAGACCAGGCAACATTTTCCCAGTCTTCGACTATTCAATTTTGGTGAGCTCTTGCAAATTTGTGGCCTTTTTTTCCTATTTGTAGTGGAAATGAGTGGTACCCGGTGGGGTCTTCTGCTGTTTTAGCCCATCCGCTTCAAGGTTGTGCGTGTTGTGGCTTCATAAATGCTTTGCTGCATACCTCGGTTGTAACGAGTGGTTATTTCAGACAAAGTTGCTCTTCTATCAGCTTGAATCAGTCTCCTTTTAACCTCTGGCATCAACAAGACATTTTCGCCCACAACTGCCGCATAGTGGATGTTTTTCCCTTTTTCACACCATTCTTTGAATGAGTTTTGTGTGAAAATCGCAGTAACTGAGCAGAAAATTGCTTAAAACCTCTTTCTTTCCCATTCTGACATTCAGTTTGGAGTTCAGGAGATTGTCTTGAACAGGACCACACCCCTAAATGCATTGAAGCAACTGCCATGTGATTGGTTGATTAGATAATTGCATTATTGAGAAATTGAACAGGTGTTCCTAATAATCCTTTAGGTGAGTGCATAAATATGTGTTTCATCCCACACCCAACTGAGCAATGAACTTACTGTATTTTAAAACACAAACTTAACAAAGCACAGTAAAAATAGCAGAGCTAGAGAAATTATGAACATGTTATACAATAGCTTTGTATTAGTGGTTTTGACAATGCTGGCAGAAAATATTTATGACTGGTAACAACCATAGCCTGAACTCGCACGCTTCCACTAATTATCAATTACAGAGATGCGAGCTCCTGCAGCTGATCATTTCATAAGAATAAGAATGGAAAATGCACGGCCATATTTTTGATCTCAGTTCCTGTAAAAGCCATCAAGTCTGTAAAAAAAAAAACTCAGGGATTCTATTAAAAAGAAAAATGAAAGAAAGAAAGAAAAGTTAGAACATAGTCTGAAATGTGCATGACAGCTACAGATTCATAAACATTTGCTGGTAAAGGGTGGCATATTCTGCTAAATATAGTCATTTCTGTAATTTCAACAAAACTTTACAGGGTATACAAAATGTTTTTAAAAAGAGATGCTCTCCCAACAAAAAAAAGGAGGTGCAACCACAAATCAAAAATTCATTAAATTTGATGAATTTAAATTTGAGAAAGGTGCAACACTCACTCTTAAATCCAACTTTATTGATTAAAAACGTGTGACGTTTCTCCACGGCCAAATTCCCAACGCCAAACTCTATAGCAAAATTTACAACAATCATGTTCAATACATCACAGAAAAACAAGTAAATAGCTTTTAGGCGCACTGTCCTTTAGAGAGTTAGAGACCTTTCAGATGTGTGTAATTAAATGACGACTTCTTTCATCAAGTACCATATAATGACGACCTTCTCCCAGCACACTGTTGTAGTAAAAAGAGAAAATTGGCTTTTGCCAGCAGGGTGGACAGAAGCCAATAGTGTCCGATTGGTATGCACACAGTGCCTCGCCGTGACCACGGTGACATCAAAGACAAATGACTAATTCAGTCGCAACGATTTGTTATTGATGAGTCAGCTTTTCAAAGAGAAAAGAGAGAGTCTGAGAGCGAGAGAAGGAACGCTTGATTCTGATGAAGGGTTTGGGTGAAGGTGTAGTGTCCGGCTTTCATCTGCCCGCCATCAAACGTGGACTTTTCATCCCGCTAAAAGCCATCGCGAGAATCCGAAACAGAGTGCCACATAAAAATGGAAAAATGATCAATGTCTGCACTGAAGTAACAGTACAAAAGCATTACAGTAGTAATCAAAAAGGTGAGCCAACGAAAAGTTGACAGCAGCAGAAACAAGACAAATTCTGATGACCTGAAGATGTCAAAGCAATGCAGCGGTCTTCACCGCCGAACGATTCCTCTACCTGACACTGACAGCAAAGCCATGACTGAGCATTAACTGAGCCCCGTGAACCCAGTGTCAGTCCTTAGGTGCTGATTATAGACCATTTCACAAGATGTAAACAACACTGGTCCAGAAGCACTTCCTGTTTCAGTTTGTAGATGTTTATAGATGTTTGTTTAACTTTTTGATTCAGTTTTAAATGTTCTGTTGGTTGTATTTTATCCCAGCTTTTATGTATAGTGTTAAAAAACTGAAACAGGAAGTGCTTCTGGACCAGTGTTGTTTACATCTTGTGAAATGGTCTATAGCAGTTCCATGACATGCATGATAACTAATAAGAGCACAGCACAGGGCTTCAGAGACAGATATAGTCATATCTATTCACATAGACGTACAGCCGAAGACTGCAAGACAAAATAAAGGACGAGCGCGTGTATTTGGGAATATTTTCTATTAGCTGAGAGAGCAGCACAGTGGAAAAGAGTCGTGATTGCTTGTCATATCTTAGCTATTGTAATTGATATCCGTCTGCACAAAAGCCATTTGTGATGATAAATTGAGCACCGTCTGGTTTCAGAAGAAAAGAAAATCCCATTCTTTTTCTCCATAGAGAAAATGTTTTTTAACCATTCTGTATAAACATTTCAAGGCAGACCTACCATGGGTTCCGAGGTTATTAATCAAATGGACTGTAAGACAATACATACAAATTTAAAATGTAATATATACATCTTTTTGATAAAATAAATGCAGCCTTGAATAAAAATGTATTGTATATAAAACACATACCAACATACAATTATTTATGTGTGTGTGCGGCCTGGTAAACCCACAAAGACTTTGAATCTTTGAATCTTTTTTGAGGATAGCATTTTTGGTCACCATGAGGAAATCGGCTTATAAATCTTACTATGATGTTTTATCTTACTTTAGTGTTCTGTGGGGTAGGGTTGGTTAACACAGTCTCATCCCAAAAAGTCATATAACTGACGTCTTGGGACGTCTTTTGACCCTACGTCAATATCCGCCTTTTTAGGGCCCCCTTAAACGTCGGTAGATGGCGATCCCGGACTGACGCTTTACCTTTAACGTCAGTTAGGTGACGGGTTAGGTTTAGGTCTGGGGTAGAGTTAGGATCCCATAACCTCATCTACCGACATTTAAGGGGGCCCTAAAAAGGCGAATATTGACGTATGGTCAAAAGACGTCCCAAAACGTCAGTTATATGACGTCTTGGGATGAGACCGGGTTGGGTTGGTGTATGGGGATAGAAAACATAGCTTGTATACCATTATGTCAACGTAAAGGCTTTCAACTAAACATCGCTTGAATGAGCGGGAACACGCCAAACTTTCAGAGCCTTTGTTTAAACACATGGGTTTTGTCTCTTTCTTCTTAACACTGCATCATCGTTTCATTCTCTTGTCACCACCAAAGGTGCGAGTCCCAGACCATCTGATGTTTTCCAGCACAGACTCTAGGGACTCTGTGTAATGTAGTAAACAACACTCGGCAGCTTTCAGCTCGGCTCGCTGCAGCCCTTTAAGAAGCCTCTGTGGACTCTGCTCCTCCAAAACAGAGGAAACATCCGGATAAACAGCCTTCAAACAACGCTTCAAACTCCTCATGAAAGACGGGAAATAAACCTGCCTGCCATTACTCCTCCATCTGCTCTCTCTTTACCAACTACTCTGCGATTCCTTTAAACAAACCAAATCTGTCCCGGAGTCGTTGCCGGAGTGCAGACTGACATATCACAAAACGATGGGTTCTCATCACACCTGGCTGAGGAGCCGTATTTATAGACCGCTTCGCTATGGAAAAGGTGGAAAAACACTAAGTTTGATGTGCTCCCAGTTTTCATTCATTAAACGTGCTTCTGTTCAATCACTATGCACAACGATTCACGTCTCAGCACTGGCTAAATGAAAGTGAGACAGCGCAGCATCTCAGGCGTAATGATCTGCGATCTGTTTCCTCCAAGGCGCGTCACTTTGAATCAGTTGTGGCATTATTTCTCATTTCTCATTTTATTTTCCTTTATTACCTGACACTGATCAGCTCTAATAAATCTGTCGAAAGGAACGAGAGCAGCTACCAAACACAATAACAAACTGCAACGAGATGCCTCAGAAGGACAAAAAACGCAAGAAGTGTGCTACTGCATGCACTGTAATTCGCTTATTTGAATTATTAATAAACACAAATATAACTCTACGATGAAGTGCTTCAAACAACAGTTCACAAGTAGTAATTTTAAATCAAGCTCATTTTTGATATATCAAGGAGATGTTAAGATGTTCTCTCATGCATCGTAATGCTGGTATATTCCAGTGATTGAACAGAGTTTTCATGTAGAAATGAAGAATTCAATAATGTTTCCTCATAAAGGGCTTTAATCATACCCAATGAAAGCAACATTCTGTGACTCATAGAGAATAAACTTCTCAAAGGGAACTAATGCAGAATTTTAAGTTCATTTTCATCCTTTTAACTTAAGATTGAACCAAACTCAAAGTCAATCATGTGAATGTTTCTATGTGGACTTAGAAAGTGTGAGAAATTGCAGGGATGTTTTCCTTATATCCAATGAGAGATTGCATATTCTACACACCTTTATATTTTTTACATTAATAAACACATTATCATTATAAATATGCTTATATATTATTTATAACTGTATATACATTAATGCACAATATATAAATCATATTGCCAAATATAGAACTTAGTTTCAATGAATTGTATGATGCTTTAAAGGGTCATGAAACCCTAAACCCAATTTTCTGAGATTTTAACAGAGGTATGTGTGTTGAACATCATTGAAGACAAAGTTAGCATCTGTTAGTAGGGGGAAAATAGTTACATTTAATTTTTCTCTGCTATTTTTGTCTTCCGGGTTTAAAATCTTCATCGTGTCCACATTACAGTGACGTGACAGTGCACTGTAAGTGTTTTGATGAGACGAAGTTTTCACATCCTTAGAGAAGACACTGTCTCTTAATTATTCATGACACCACGTGGATCTTTCCAATGACAGAAATCTCAAACTGTGATACCGCGCAGTAGATGAGCAAAAGTTCCAGTGCATTGCATATCTTTCCCCATGATACTGCCAGGGCTAGACTGGCTGCGGGCAGTTGGTTGGCCATCAACCACGGACACATCTAATCTCTGTGTGTGTGTGTGTGTGTAGCAAGCATTTTTGTAGCGAGAGAGCTTTGAGAACTGGAGAATGGTGGACCTTGGCCTTGTTCACTAATCCAAGTTGCGTCTTGCGCAGTGATGCAGTACCAAGTCCCGAGGACTTTTCTATCCTATCAGAGGTGTGTGTGTATCTAAAGTGTAACCTTGACACTTTTACTTGCCTCAGTTTTGTTGAACCTCTGGGGTCGACTAACGCACCGCACGTTTTACTGGATAATTTTCACATAGCAGCAAATAGACTAAAAATACTTAAAGGTCCCCTGACTTGAAATTTTCACTTTCTGAGTTTTTTATCATTAAATATGTGTTCCCTAGCCTGTATATGGTCCGCCCCAGTGGATAGAAATTTCAATCGGTGTAAACCAAGCTTTGGACTGCAAACACAGGGAGACTAAATAGGGAACAACATAAGAGGGTAACGAGTAAGGCAGGTAGGACAAATCAATCAATCATCACATTCCAAGATGGAAGGGTTTAGAAAATGACACAAGCCCATGATGGCCCAAAATAACAAAACACCCATGTGCAGCACAAGACAGGACAGACATGTGACATAAATAAAACTCAGAGAGTACTATTCACCCAGGCAAGAGCAGTATATCTTGACAATCCTTTAAAATGAATTATTTTCAAATATATGCTTTTATAGTGTCTATATAAACAAATATATATATATATATATATATATATATATTTATAATTGTACATGTGCATTAATATGTTTTAACTAGAATTACAATTACTGTAGGCTAATATAGTCAGGGCATTAAGTTACAGCACAAACATGCCAGTGTATTTCATTAGACTTTAACTTTGCCATGCAGCTATAAAAAAAATCTAGCATTTCCTCACGTTTTACCACTGACTTTTAGTGACAGTAATGCATGGGCCAGTGGTCGATGACAGTTATCCCGCCCTCCCTTCCCCTCACCTATAAAAACAATGCAGACCCAATGACTGTTTGAATGCAAATTTAGTCCAATTGACTTTTGCCTGAACTTTAAGAAATTACAAACTGAATATAAGAGTGTGAAGGCATCCTACTGCTAATGGCTAGCCAGGTGCCGTTATAGACTGGTTCCCACAAAGCAGTGTTCAATAGAAAGCAACAGTGGCAATGGTTACAAGATCGATTCAAGCTCAGGAGGTGAAATCTGTAAGATCAGTACAGCGAGTGGAGTTAAAACACATTAAAATACAGCAGTCATTAAGTCCCACTGAGTTACACTATTTATGAGGCACCACCATGCTTCAGTAATTGTACACCCCGCAGAAACCTCACCCTGCTAATTCGTATAGCATTAAACCATTTCTGTGCCATTGAACAATTCCACCGACTATCACTACTGTATGCATCATCTATACTCTTTCAGGGTGTTTCAAGAGTTCCCTTTCGTAGTCACTTCGAGTTACGTCAGAAGTGACGGAGATTGGGGGTTTCGCATAGAAAGCCAATCCTCTTCGAGTATTAAAACACGAGCCAATGGCATGCAATGCCTTGGGGCTGCGGAAATTTGCATAGCGTACTCCGCCCTACTCCGTGAGTATAAAAGGAGGAAGTGAACGCAACCGCAGTATGTTTTTCGCTTCGGAGCCAAGAGAACCTCTTCACTCCTGAAAGCACTGTTCAAGACTCTTCGAGACGAGCGTCCTCTTCAGTGTTGGTGTGACGGCGGTACCCAGCGAGATTCTGCATCGCCTGCGATCTGAGCAGTGGTCTGCCAGACTTTGCGCTTCTCCCTGGTCGCTTCAGCGCTGAAAGAGTGAATTTCCTCCTCTCATTGAAAGAGCTGCACGCGCACGTCTTTTTAAAGACGGTTCGCCCGTGCTCTTCTGGGTGTGATTGATTTCTGTCGTCATCTGATGGTCACGATCGCTGCTTTGTATGCCTGGGCATTTCAGCATGCAGCAGCAGCGTTCGTGGATGACTCATTTTCCTTCTGTGGGAACATGACCATCTCTACACTGAGGTCGAGACTCAATGATCTCACTTGAGTGAGAGTCCCGGTCCCCCCCGCTCGATCGGTTTCCTCCATAGGGGGCCCGTCGACCCGGGGACCTGGTGATTTACGGTGATGGTGTGGGATAAGCCCCGACGATTCCTCGGGCCACACCTCCCGCCTCAGTGCGAGAGCCAGCGAGCGTTAGTTCGATTCAGTCGGTTGCTTCTTCGGTGGCACCGGCTGCTTCGGGCAGCGCTCCAGATGATGATGCGATGTCGATCACAGCATCACTAGGCGGGCTTGACTCCTCGGGAAGTGAGGATGCGGCCGCGTTGCCTCCCTCGGGAGCGTCAGCGCCGCCGTGTCTGATCCCGCGATGATGGCCGTGCTATCTCGGGCGTCCGTGAGCATCGGGTGGGGGTGGAACTCCGCCCCTCCCCGATCTCTCGCGGCTGAATAATTGGTTTTTGGGTAACGCTGCCGCCTTACGGCCACGGCCAACCCCAATTTCCTTTTTTCCCCGAGTTGCATGCGGAACTGACACGCACTAAAAAAAAAAATAAATAAATAAAAAAAAAATAAATAAATAAAAAAGCGTGCTTAGTTCCCCGCCCTTCCTCCCCTCGGCGATGCGGCTGTCTGTGGGTACGCTGGGGCTCCCCCGGTCAACCGGCGGTTGCTCTCAGATGCCCCTCCAAAGCCTATGGGTTCTCGTCGTCTATGGCGGCGCGATTCTGTAGAGCGGCGGGACAGGCGGCCTCCGCCCTGCATATGATGAGCACCTACAAAGCTAGCTGCTCAGGAATGTGCACGAGGAGGTGACGGACCGAGCGAGCTGCGAGCCTGTCGCCTACCTTGTCCTTAAACGGGTCACGGAGGCGGTCGCTCGCTCCCTTGGTCAGGTGATGCCCACCGCTGTGGTCCAGGAGCATCATAATGTTCGGCGGTGCGGTCCAGGACTTTGCCCAGCACTTCTCGGCCGCCTAGGAGCAGACGAAGGCGGTTTCTCTGCCCCGACGGCCAGCTGCTGCCTCCAACCAGCCGTCGGCTCGGACGCCTCCGCCAGCTCGCCGCCGAGGACGCCCCCCTGCGGCTCCCTTCCCTCCCACGCGGCCCCAGCAGCAGCCTTCAGCCGGTTCGCGTCGCGGAGGAGGCCACAGGTAAGCGTCCCAAGAAAAGAGCCCCCCTCAGGCCGCGTGCCCCGCTAGATGCCAGGCGAAGCGATGTTCCTGAGGCGGGCCGCTCAGTGATAGTGTCATGGTTTTTCTCAGGAGGCGGTGGCAGGGCCCCTCCTTCCCCGGTGGAGGGCCGGTGGAGAATCTTTTGTTCTAGCTAGCTCCCTGAGCTGGTTGAGGAAAAGCTGACACTGTCATTGAGCACACAGACTGGAATGAGCGCGCACGACGTCCAGTGCGTCGCCCCGTTCATTCCTCTCTGTCTCGGAGGGCGCGGAAGGGTGCGTGTGTCGTCCCCGGGCTACGCCAATCCCTTCCCCCTCTGTCGCCAGACCCCCGGCAGAACAGACCCCCGTGGAACGCTCTGCCTTCCCTGGTCTCTTCTGTCGGGGAGCGGGTTTCGACGGTGCATCCGGACGGGGTAACTCCTGCACGCATGCCGGTCGACCCGCCTCGCTGCCCCTCCGGGGGGACGTCTGTGGTTCGCATGACCCCGTTGGCTCACTTCCTGGAAGCCTGGCTAGCGCTTCCCGGGGTTCCCGCTGGGTCATCAGAACGATCGGATTCGGCTACGCGATTCAGTTCGCACGGTCTCTTCCCCGCTTCAGGGGAGTTCGCTCCACGATGGTTGGTGGCAATGCCCCAGTCTTGAGAGCGGAGATTGCGACCCTGCTGGCGAAGGGTGCAATCGAGACGGTCCCTCCAGCCGAGGTGAGGTCCGGGCTTTACAGCCCCTACTTCATTGTCCCCAAGAAAGACCGGTGGGTTACGACCGATCCTGGACCTGCGCATTTTGAACCGTTCTCTCCATCGACTACCGTTCAAAATGCTCACGGCCAAACGCATTTTCGAATGTGTTCGGTATCAGGATTGGTTTGCAGCGATCGACCTGAAGGACGCGTACTTCCATGTCTCCATTCTCCCTCGACACAGACCGTTTCTTCGGTTTGCCTCGAGGGCCAGGCATACCAGTACGCCGTTCTCCCATTCGGGTTAGCTCTGTCCCCTCGCGTCTTCACGAAGATCGTCGAGGCAGCCCTTGTTCCCCTTCGCGAACACGGGGTTCGCATCCTGAACTATCTCGACGACTGGCTGTTACTAGCACACTCTCGAGCTCAGGTTTGCGAACACAGAGACCTGGTGCTACGGCACCTAGCCCGTCTGGGCCTTCGGGTCAACCGGGAAAAGAGCAAACTTTGCCCCGTGCAGAGGATCTCTTTTCTCGGCATGGAGATAGACTCGGTCGCCATGTCCGCGCAGCTCACGAACGAGCGCGCGCACTCACTGCTGGCTTGTCTTCGACAGTTCGAGGGCAAGAGTGCGGTTCCACTGAAACTATTTCAGAGGCTCCTGGGGCATATGGCATCCGCGGCCGCGGCAACGCCGCTCGGTTTGCTTCATATGAGACCGCTTCAGCTGTGGCTTCGCGATCGAGTCCCGAGGTGGGCATGGCATCGCGGCTCGCTCCGAGTTCCAGTGACTCCGACGTGCCGCCGATCCTTCTTCCCGTGGTCGAACCTCAGCTTTTTACGGACAGGGTCCCTAGTCAGCGAGTTTCCAGGCATCTCGTTGTCTCCACGGATGCGTCTACCACGGGTTGGGGTGCCATGTGCAATGGGCATGCAGCCGCCGGTTCCTGGACAGGAGCCCAGCGCCTCATGCACATCAATTGCCTCGAGCTGTTGGCAGTACGGCTCGCCCGGCACCGCTTCCGAGCGTGCTCTAGGGCCAGCATGTGCTTGTCCGCTCAGACAACACTACGGCAGTAGCGTACATCAACCACCAGGGGGGGTCTACGCTCGCGCCGGTTGTCGCAGCTCGCCCGCCACCTCTTGATATGGAGTCAGAAGCACCTGAGGTCCCTTCGTGCAGTTACATTCCTGGAGACCGGAACCGGGCAGCCGCGAGCTGTCCCGGGCCCGTCCCATCTCCGGCGAATGGCGACTCCATCCCCAGTCGGTCCAGCTGATTTGGGACCAGTTCGGGGAGGCACAGTTAGACCTGTTCGCCTCTCGGGACTCGTCCCACTGCGCCCAGTTTATTCTCTGACCCGCGGCTCTCTCGGCTCGGATGCGCTGGCGCACAGCTGGCCACGGGGCCCACGCAAGTGTGCGTTCCCCCAGTGAGCCTCCTTGCACGGGTGTTGTGCAAGATCAAGGAGGACGAGGAGCAGGTCTTGCTGGTAGCCCCCTACTGGCCCACCAAGACGTGGTTCTCCGAACTCTTGCTCCTCGCGACAGCACCTCCTTGGCCTATTCCTCTGAGACCGGACCTACTCTCTCAGAGACGGGGCACTCTGTGGCACCCTCGTCCCGATCTTGGAGGCTGCACGTGTGGCTCCAGGACGGGACGAGGCAGGTTTGAGTTCGCTGCCACCTTCGGTGGCGGCAACCATCACTTCCGCAAGAGCGTCGTCCACGTGACACCTTTATGCGTTGAAGTGAAACCTCTTCGTCAATTGGTGTTCTTCTCGCTGAGAAGACCCCCGGAGATGTTCGATCGGAGTCATGCTTCCTTCCTGCAAGAGGGGTTGGAGCGCAGGCTGTCGCCCTCCACCCTTTGGATTATGTCGCGGCCATTGCCGCGTCTCATGATGCAGTGAAAGGTAAGTCTATGGGAAGCATGACCTGGTCATCAGGTTCCTGAGGGGAGTGAGGGGGCTAAATCCGCCTCCCTCCCCTCCTGCCCTCTGGGGACCTCTCAGTAGACCTGGGTGCTCTGCAGAGGCCTCCCCTGGAGCCTTTGCAGTCGGTAGAGTTTTTGCCCTGTCCTATGTGACAGCACTCCTGATTGCATTGGTATCCATCAGGAGAGTAAGGGACCTGCACGCACTCTCTGTTGACGAAGTGTGCCTGGAGTTCGGGCCGGCTTACTCTCACGTATTCCTGAGACCCCGGCCTGGATATATGCCCAAGGTTCCTACCACTCCCCTCCGGGACCTGGTGGTGAACCTGCAAGCGCTGCCCCTGGAGGAGGCAGACCCAGCCTTGGCACTGCTCTGTCCGGTACGTGCTCTCCGCACCTATGTCGACAGAACGCAGTGTTTCAGGACCTCAGACCAGCTCTTTGTCTGTCATGGGGGGAGCCAGAAGGGAAGGGCTCTCTCAAAGCAACGGCTGTCCCACTGGTTAGTGGATGCCATTGCTTTGTCTTACCAGCAGCAAGGCCTTCCGTGCCCCCTTGGTGTGACGGCCCATTCCACTCGGAGTGTAGCCTCCTCTTGGGCTTTAGCGCACGGCGCCTCGCTAACAGACATCTGCAGAGCTGCAGGCTGGGCGACACCCAACACCTTCGCCAGATTCTATAATCTGCGAATTGAGCCGGTATCCTCTCACGTACTCGTTTCGGCCAGTTCTGGATCCGCTCAGGTGTCTTCGCTTGCTCGCCACTCCACTCCCCGGACTGGATAAGTGCGATATTTCCTCAGTTCTTCCATTGAAGTCTTGAGTCCTCCAGCACCGACGATGCGGGCACCACTGCGTGGCTCTGGATGCTAGCTAGGTGCCTCCATGCGCACGGTTCCCCATGGTAACCGTCTCATGTGTATTATCCACTGTAAGCCTCTCTGAGCATGTGTCTTCCCTTGGCAAGCCATCTGCCACCCCTGGAGTTTAAATCAGTAGCCACCTGCGGTTGGTACTCCAGTGTTCCATATGCGTTCCTATGTGGCCATATGTGTATTCTTAAGTCCTCCCTTCGGTAGGCAGCTGGTAGCATGTCCCCTTCGGGATATGTTTCCCAGTGTACCTTGGTAATCCTGTGTCAAAGTCGGATCCCCAAAAAAAAAAAAAAAAAAGAGGTAAGGCTCGGGGGTTCAGTCTTTCGCAGGGCACTGGAAGACAGCTTGAAGATGGCGTGATGGCACAGACCCCCAATCTCCGTCACTTCTGACGTAACTCGAAGTGACTACGAAAGGGAACGTCTCGGTTACGTATGTAACCCTCGTTCCCTGAGTAGGGAACGGAGACGTTACGTCTCCCTGCCACTTCTGCTGTATCGCTGGGTAGAGGCCGAGTTCAGTCTTGGCTCCTCAGCGAAGACATACTGCGGTTGCGTTCACTTCCTCCTTTTATACTCACGGAGTAGGGCGGAGTACGCTATGCAAATTTCCGCAGCCCCAAGGCATTGCATGCCATTGGCTCGTGTTTTAATACTCGAAGAGGATTGGCTTTCTATGCGAAACCCCCAATCTCCGTCACTTCTGACGTAACGTCTCCGTTCCCTACTCAGGGAACGAGGGTTACATACGTAACCGAGACGTTTCTTGTGGAACATGACGTGGGAAAGAAAAGTTATGCAAAAAAAAATAAATAAATAAATAGATAATAATAATACATACTTAAAGTAAATACATTGTAATGAGCGGGGACAGGAGAAGGCAGGCAGAGATGAGGATCTAACTGCAGTGGTTTTAATGTAAGAAACAAGCGGAAACAAACAACACCATAACAAGCTTAACAATATAACGAGGATAACTAATACAAATATTTAAGTAAATAAATAAATAGAATAGTATGTAGGCCTACAGCAGATAAAAAATTTTTAATATACTACAATATACATTGTTCACAATATAAAATGAGATTTTATGTGTAAAATGTAGGATGGGGTTCCCTCACACAAGGAATGTTTGTTTTATCTAAATGAACGCAAACCCCTGATGTCGAGCAGTGTTTCATCTGCCCTAACCTAGACAGATTTATCATGATGAGAATAAAATCTAAAAAGGGGTAAAAACAAAGTGAGCAAAGGAGTGACAGAGTGATAGGCATGAAAAGAGCAGCAGTCACCCGTTACTACCGTAAAAAAAGTTTCGATTTCTGCACTTTCAGCCACCACACAGCAAACCATTCTCAGCCTTTGTTCTAAATGAGCAAATATCACTATCTTCTTTATTCATATAGTCTACCATTAATTTAGTTGTCTTTCTTATAGTATGTTACGACTGCAAATTATACTGAGTTGGCAAGATTCAGTCCAGGCCAGATGCACCAGAACTGCAACAATAGAAAATAAAAAAATTTCTTTTTTAAATCCAATTTGTCTGAAATAGTCTTATTTGTACTCCGTGAAGGGATTACTTCTGCTCTTAGCTGAATACTAAATAAGCATTAAAAGGATAGTTTTGTCATCATTTAGCCTCAAGTTGTTCCAAATCTGTATGAGTTTCTTTGTTCTGTTGAACACCAAAGAAGATATTTTGAAGAATGTTGGTAACCAGACAGTTGACAGTAGCCATTGACTCCCATTGTAGAATACTATGGAAGTCAATGGCTACCGTCAACTGTCCGGTTACCAACATTCTTCAAAATATCTTCTTTTGTGTTCAACAGAACAAAGAAACACATACAGGTTTGTTAAAACTTGAGGGTGAGTAAATCGTGACAGTTTTCATTTTTGGGAGAATTATGCCTTTAAATAATTTATCAGCATTATATGTAGATGGACTATTAATAAGAACCGCTAAAGTGGGGCTTTTAAAAACACTCTCAGCAAGAGGTGTCTAGTTTTTCTGCCGATGTTGCTGAGACAACATCTGTTAAGAGCAACAACAGAAGCGTTAATATCCCATACGAGTCTTTTTAGATTCATTACCTTCCATGTGCAAATCCCTTTGTTGAAATTAGACACCCTCATGCTTCATTGGCTTTTTCTGCTAATGAATATTTATGAGATTCTATATTAACCTTTCCTGCTGATTTTAACACTTATTCTGGAATTAAATTAAAGGTCTTAATTGTCGAATACCAATTTGAGAAATAATAGTGCTCAGTTTAATCTGTGATATAATATAATCTGTGATATAATTTTAATCTGTGATATAATATTAATTAGCTCACAAAATAATTTATTTTAAAAAAGTATCGAGATTACAGTCAGGCACTTACAATGAAAGTAATGGATCAAAAATGTTATTTATTTATTTTTTGGAGGGGGGGGGGGGGGGTTAAAAACAGAAATGTAAAGCTTAGAATTTTATAAAAACGTGCACGGTAACTTTTCTGTTAAGATGTGTGCATTATCTGAATTTTTACAGTTAGTTTAGGGCCCAATTCAACAAATTAAGTAGGTTATTATTGCGTTTACAGATTGGCCCCCATTCATTTCCATTGGAAGTACTTCACTGCAACCCAGATTGAAAGGCAACCAGAAATTGTTCTTTGCGGAAATCAAATGCTGTTGATTTGAGCTTAACTTGTACTGAACCCAGAATATTCCTTCAAGCATCCAATTACAAAATATCATCTTCCTCTCCTCTTTAGGCATGCAAAATAATTAAGCATTTAGCAAAAATCTGCATAAATAGAATTCAGTTACATTAAGTGATCATGAACAAGTACACATGGGATGTTCAGTAGCTGATGTATGGTGGGAAGTTGCCCATAAGAGATTTTGTCAAGTAAAACTACTACAGCCTGACAGTACGTCTAGCACCATTCACACCAGTCACAATGAAAAGTAAAAAGGAATCCAGAAGAAGCTAAAGAGATTTCAGGATTAACAGGCTAAAGCCTTTTTTTGAAAATCTTTCATCGACTGCAGGCCAATGAGGTGTCCCTGCGTGCATATTATTATTTAATCGTATCGTAATGACAAAGTTGAGGCGATATATTGAAAGCTAAGATCAGGGCACCAGGCCTGCTTTTGTGCTATGAGCATGCTAAGAGCTATGTTCGTATTTGGAAAAAATAAAAAAAGGAAAAAAAGCTTTTGTCTTTAAAAAAGCTTTTGTGAGAGAAGTAAATACTTGACTG
Organism: Pimephales promelas; assembly: GCF_988280905.1. Lineage (NCBI taxonomy): Eukaryota > Metazoa > Chordata > Actinopteri > Cypriniformes > Leuciscidae > Pimephales > Pimephales promelas. The sequence continues at coordinate 30,241,803 of NC_142777.1, forward strand.
CATGCTATGAGAGCTGGGTGTCGAGTGGCAGGTGGTCCAAATACACTACCTCAAATTTTCATGCTGTTTAAAAAAGCTATTTTTCAAGCCAAAAAATGTGTATTTTCACTCTCAGAAGTAAGATATTTTGAGTTCAGCTGGATATGCCAAGCACTTCATTTAAGATACCAATTACAGGCCATTCTGCAATGCACTTGTGCAGTCTTTCTTAGTTTTTCTCTTTTCCAAATTCTGACAGATAATTTCAGTTGGCTTCATATTATTTCCAGCTATATTTTATATTCTGCACTCTAAATTCACAAAGCAGGCAACATTTGTCATGCCACAAATTTAGCCGAGAGCAGTTTGTCTTGATTGTCTGTATTCACCACAAAAGCTTAATGTACTTCAAAAGGTGAAATAATTATTCAATGGTTGAGTTCATCAAAAGAAATAAATCAACTTCATCAAAAGACTTTCACACTGTCACAGGAGGAATCTTCCAAAACCTCCATTAAGTTAATATACCTAAGTCAGAATTTAATCCACTTAAACATGCTTAGCCTGAATAATTAAAATGATTAATAAATAATTTAAACGGCCCCTCAAAAATAATTTTCTAACAGAATCTTAATTGGAATCTTAATTAATCTTAATATAATATATATACTATTTCAAGTATTTGTTAGGGTTATGAAGAATCTGTTTTGTTTGGCTAATGAAGATTTTCATGTGTCCAAAATATATGCACTAAGTATTAAATTCAAAGTACATTCTTGTTCACAACCCATTTCACTTCAGTTCTGTGAAAAATAGGGGCGGGGCTTGATTTTAATAAGTAGCCATTAGGTTGTTGGCCAACATTATCCAATTGGTTGTGTGGTGTTGAGGAAGAGTAACTTGTTCAATTTAAATTCAAATTCATGAAGAACATTTTGATAACTAGCAAAGATTAACCGTTCACAATAAGGAACATGAAAGGAAAAAAAGTAAATAGGGTCAATGATGATTTAACATTGAGTATGTTTACATGCACATTCTTAACCTGATTATGCTTAATAAGCCAAAATTTGTGTGGTCATGTAAACGCATTAACCTGCTTACCTCTTTATCGGAGTAAGGTCATAAATGGCTTAAGCATAAATCGATCAACAAATGCTAGATTTTTTGCCCCATACCCGATTTCTCCTAGTATTTGCACACATTAACCTGAGATCTTTCGGCTTATGAATTGTGCTTGTTTGATATGTGAGAGAAAAGCATCCTTACATGTGGATTTAAAAGGTTAGAACACAATATACATATATATTACGCTTTTATTGACATATAATCATTCCTCAGCGGACGTAAACAGAGGCTAAACCGAACCTGCTTGACACGAAAGAACAAACCGGATTCAGGTGGAAGCTCATACATGCTGCGTAACACACAAAATCGAAGCTCATTAGTTATCCCACATCAAGCAAGCATGCTTGAGCTTCCATTTACCAGAACTGATGTGTGTGTTGATGAGTGATCATAAATAAAATCCTAAATTAAATCTGTTAATTTGGACTAAACTGCTCAAATCATATGGATTGGTTTTTATGAACTTTTTGACGCATCAAAGTTGAAGCTCAGGACAGAAATTGCTCAGATGTCATAAAAAATATCTTCATTTGCATATCGCAAACAGAATTTTTAATTTTGGGTGAACTAACCCTTTAAGCGCATTCAGAGTATTTCAAGGAAATATACAAACTCTGACTCTTTCTTGACCCAAGTAATTATAAAAATGTGTTGAAGTACTAATGATTCTATCAAAATTCTGCATAAGTAACTGCCTGAGAGGACAATAAATGAGTGTGTTAGTTTACCACTGGAATACTCTTCAGTTTATAATGATTTATTTAACATCATAACTGACATAACATAAGGAATTCTAGTCACATTAAATAATGATTTTTCACAATAGCGAAATAACCTGATTAATAATAAAGTCTTGTAAACAAAAAAAAGTTATTTCCATACCGCCTCTGCCCTTATTATATTCAACCTCCCTCACTCCTTCATACCAGCTACACTGGCTCCTATCGCTCTTTATTTAAATTCCATACGCTAGTCTACAAATCCCCCCATCACATCTGGGTGCACTTATTACCTATGTTCCCTCCCGTTGCTTTCGCTCTCAATCTCTCCTGTCCCTCTCGGTCCCACCCTCACCCTGTGTTCAATCCCGTTTCCGTTCCTTCTCCCTCCTGGCTCCCCCTCATTGGAGTAAACTCCTACTCCATATAAAAGTAGGAGTTTTCCCTCCTCCAGTCAGGACTGCTTGCTTGCCATAGCCTCTGTTCTCACTGTAGCACCACCCTACTTACTCACCCTTGTCCAACGAACGTACATTCTTCCTTCAGCCTTTTCTTTTCGATGTACCTCTTAGTTTAAAAATTGTTCAGTGCCACGGTTAAAGGTGCTATATAAATATAAATAAATACAAATAAGCTTTTGGGAGTTTTCAGCATATCGATGTGCATAAACAAGCTCACTGACTTTAAAAAGGCAGAGAAGACAAAACAAAGTGCATCCATTTGATTGAACAGCGGTAGATACGTGAGATCATTTCTTTTATCACAATGCCAACTCAGCTTTGACCTTCTGCAGTAATACAGACTACTTCTCTATTAAAGTCTGATTATAGCTGTAGCCAAAGGAGCTGCTAACTCAAGCTTTTGAGCTGACCTGAAATAAAATTTATAGTGGGACTTCACCTCACACAGAGTCTAAGGAGTGAGATGGATTTTTCACATCTCAGCGCTCTCTGTAGGTTCTTGGCATCATCTGACAGACTCTTGTGCCATCCAAATTACAGATGACTGCTGGGCAATAGCCAACACATGATTTACACTAGCATGATAATTAATGAGGCTAATATATGCTGCCTGCTTGAGTACACAATACTGCTCCACACATAATAAACATTCATTCAGTCCAAATACTGGCATCATGCAGCTTTTTTAAGGGATACATGAATTAATACATGAAGAGTTCAGATGCAAAAGCCTCTAAATGCCATTTGAAATTTTGTTCTAGAATGACCATTTTTATCAAGCTTGTGTATTTGAATTCAGTAATTTCACTTAAATGACAATTAATAGGTAATCTTCATTGCCATTTAAGTGAAATTACTGAACTTAAATATACAAGCTTGATAAAAATGATAATTTTAGAAGAAAATTTCAAATGGCACTTAGAGGCTTTTGCATCTGAACTCTTCACATACTCTCCGGTTCAAAATGCTTACAAATTCTCAATACAGGTACTGTATAACAAAGCATAAAATCATAACCATATTCACTTCAAAGGACTTCAAAAACCACAATGGTAAAATAGTGGTACCTTTTGGTCCTTTTTAAAATATATGGTAACACTTTACTTGAAGGGGTGTGCATAAGACTAGCATGACACCTTCATAATCATGACATGAGATATTAAGTTTTATCCATGTTTTTGACAGCTGTCATTAAGTGTCATTCACTCAGTTATGACATTTTTCATCAAAATAGGACATCGTTTGAGATGTCTTTGTTATGACACCTTGACATAAACCAATAAATCATAACCTGTCCAAGACACAAGACAAAGACACTGACAGGTTATGATTTATTGGTTTATGTCAAGATGTCATAACAAAGAGTGAAAGACACTTAATGACAGTAGTCATAAACATGCATAAACCCTACTTCATATTCAAGACATATGTCATGTCATGGTTATAAAGGTGTCATGTCTTATGCACACCCCTTCAAGTAAAGTGTTACCAAATATATTTGATTTGTGAATGTCTAAAAGGGGTGGGAAGAAAGAGTAGTGTCGATTGTACATACCTTTAATCCGTAAACTCTCTGAGATCCCATCCTGCTGGAACAAGAACACAGAGAAAAACAGTACTTACAATACATTCACAGTAAAGAATGTCATTTGAGTCCTGATCACAGACATCCACACACTTGATATTTAATGTTTTACACACCCTAAAATTGCATTATTACATTAAAAAAATTGACTTTATTTAAAGCAACACCAAGGAACTTTTCCTCTGCGGTCGCCCTGCAGGTTGGAAGCGGAATTGTCCATTACCGCTGTCGTAAATAATTTAGCCTACCGTAGCCTACTGTCGTGTACGCACGCTCACTGTTTATCCAGCGCCCGTGTGGTGAAGAGATGAGTCCCACTGAAGAGATGGGTAAGCAATTCGATTGGTTCAAAGCTAGTTTTATTGTATTCGCTTTAGTGCCTGGTTACAAATCAGAGAAAATCATTTATTATAGAAGACGTATGAACTAAGTTATAACGAGTCATTAATGTTTTTAAACTTTAAATATGTGTAAAGTTCTCGACTGAAAAACTTTTCAAACTAAATTTCGTGACACAATAAAAGTAGTATTTTTAAACTTCGCAGAACCTATTATGACAAGTGCTATACAAATAAATGTGTTACTTGATGGCAACAAACTGCTTTTATCTTATCTTGCACATAGCAGCGGGATTTAGCAGTCAAGCTACACATTACACCAAAACCTGAAGTTACATAGTGAAAGTAAAAGCGATACAGAGCACCTCAGGCTATGGCAGACGTGTCATTCAACCTATTGTAAGTCGATGTTGGATCTCGGAAATATACTGTATTATGAAGGTTGAAAAACTACAGAGTCTTACTTTAATCGACTGCTGCTCCTTCCTTTCTTTAAAAGTATGTTATACATAATTTCCATGGCATATTTCCATAGAAAGCCTAAATATTCTTTTAAAATGTTGGTGCCTGAATTATTTGTCAGTATGAGTTAAATGATTCATTTATTCAGACCAGCCAGGGCACGGCAGTCTCTCAACGAGTCTATTTCTAAAGGTTAAAGAATGCCGTATTCCACCGTTGGAGACAAATGGGAAATGCTAATGTAAGCTATCATTTTGCTTCTAAGAAAGACACACAACAGTGTCATAAGATGGAAAAGAAAAGGGGTATCAAAATTCGAAACCAGAAGCTTTAGCCGACCCAAAATTAAAACTTGGTCATCATTTACCCTTTCATTTTCCTTTTCATGGCATTTCATACCCGTTTCATTTTCTTGTAAAATACAACATGAGATTAAAATATACAAGCTGTTCCTTTCAATACAATGACAGTTGATATGCATGTTAAGTATTTTATACTGCCACTAACATCGTGTCTACATCGGACACGACCGTTGTTGCTCACGTCACACTGCAACAGCTAAAGGCTAAAGCACCAGTTGCAGAGCATTTGTCCTTCATGTCAGTACATCATTCTGTCGAAGATTGTTGCTTGGGTCGCGCCACATCTACTGTAGTGTCGACAGAATCACCATTTATATTAAATTTTATTGTTTTTCTATAGAGGGAATACGCGTGACGTCACTGTCGTCCGGAGTGCCAGCACTTACTCACAGTGAGTGGCAAAAAGACTGTGCGGTTGTATTTGTTCTCAGCGTGAATGCCACAAAAAACAAACACAACACATATAAAGTGGGAAAGAGCTTTGCGATTGACTGTACAACTAGATTTGACCAAAAAATCAGAGATATATTTTTACAGACTGCTATAGAAAGAGGAACAAAATAAAAAAACAACAACAACTGGACTCCAGTCAGCGAAAGGTGGATTTGCAGTTATCATTTTGTGTCAATATGCCGACTTTAGGTGTAAAACCATACATATTTTGTTTTGTTATATATATTAACAATTTATCAATTAAATATTTATCATTGCATATTCTGCATTATTGGATGTTTTTTCACTGTCCAAACCAAACACTGACACTGACCAAAAAAAAAAAAAAAAACAACATAAAGTTTTAGGCCTGGACGATATGATGATATACAAAGTATATAACACTGATATAAGTGATCACGCGGATTAGACCTACCTATATTGCATTAATATAAAGCATTCGCAGGCAAATTTGCGTTATGTTTAGGTCTATACTGCTTTCATTTCCCGGTGTCGAAATCAGTCAAACATAAATATCAGGCAACGCGATTCCTGGCTGCATGTCAATATCCATGTATCACTGGATCTTTAGTAAGTTGTAAGGAACACTATATTGAGTCCAACATTGAGTTTAAATTGATAAAATTGTTCGTTTTAGTCGCATTATCGCAGTTTGCCCCATTAAATCCAGTCACGCAGCAGATCTTTTGCCTGAGAGGGGGGTTGTTCCGGCGGGAAAGTGACGTCAATGCATTCCCTCTATAGAGTGCCGAAGTTACGACGTCACTCTGTAGGCCAAAACGCGGAAGTGAGTTAGCATTTTAGCACTACGTTTTCCTCGCTCTAAAGCCTATGGGATTTTTGAATGGATTTTTGCTAAATCGCCTGAAATAAGGTCTGTGGTGAACAAAGCCTCTAAATATTTTCACGTTTTGATCAATGACATAGAACACAGTTATAACCTGCTTGTGGTTTTTTAAACTTTGTTGTGTCTGATTGTGTTTTTTTAAAATCTTTATATACGCTTCAAAATGTATACATCTCGGATTAACTTGTAAAGATTATCTTGCTAGACAAAACGTGTAAGGGTCACAACTCTTTGTTGAACACAGATCTTATTTTTTGCGATTTTCCAAAAGTCTATGGGGAAAATGCATTGCTTTTCGACCGAGGGAACCCATGCACCGCCGAGTTGTCCTACAAAGTGACGTCATCACTTCGGCACTCTATTGCTTCATGAATTACAGTGTGCGAGTATGTATGAGGAAAAATGGTGACTACATAAACTTGTCTTGTGTAGTCGAGCATTGAAATCAGTAATCAGTCGATATATCAGTAGTCTTGATATAAATAGATCAACCAGATGATTTGGATATCTAGAGGGATTATTCATATAAGATGGATAATTGGTGAAGATTTTCATTTCAAATGATTGCCATGAGGAAGCAAATTACAAGCTTTCTCTCTGTTTTCCAAGCACTTTGAAACCATTTGTCCAATCTGTCCAAAATTAAACAAATGTTGTTGTGCCAGTCACAAACACAGTTTCACAACAGCAGCTTCTTAACTCGAGCATAAAACCTTCAGTTACGCACTTAAAATGGTGTATTTGAATGGTTCCTGTCCCCAACACTTCTCTCCAGATTTGTCTCCTTTATTTACCATTTTAGTTCCTTTTTTCACCATCTGACCTTGCAGTTCTTACTTAAAATGTAAGCATACAGTGGTTGTTTCTTGATTTAATGTATCGAGGAAGACGTATAATTGCCCTGAACTGTTATTCATTTCATGTTATCTTAAAGTCACATTCCTGCAATGGTCGAGAGAGCATTTAGCTCATTCATTCCTCTGTGACTCTCTGAAGACTTTTGAGGCTTGGTGAATAGATTAACTTCCTGGAATCAATTCTACATCATTTACGCAACTGAACTACAGAAATGAAATCACAGCTATAATAAGATCCTACAAGTCCCCGCCCTGCTTGCTTTATCTGCATGTGCTCCATCTGTCACTCAAAAATCGAGTTTTTTGATTGGTCTAAATGTGGGGTGGGGCCAAAAATGGGCTATAATCTGTGTGGAGGTAGAGGAAGGATGGGGCTACTGTGAATTAAACCTTTGGCTTTAACAGGAGATTGGCTTTGCAGAGCAGGACAAAGCTTCATACTATAAGCTGAATTACTCATGATGATTGAAGCAGGGCGAGTTGAGGGAAAGCTAATGGGGTCACCGCTTATCTCTGTGCCCGTGCCAGAAAAACAGGCTCAACTCTGCAGCCCCTGTCCAACACACCTCCCCCCTTACCCTAGCCAGCCATCTTTATGATTTCATATTACTGAAAAACTCCATAATAGCCCCACTCATATGACACATATAACATAACCGCTAAACATTATTATAATTATTAATTACTATTACTAGTATTCTTCCTGGTTTGTGCCATCAAATACATTCTTATCTGATGCTGGAGTTTGTTTGTTTGTTTGTTTTGCACTTAATGGATTTTCCACACACTGTGTCTGATAAGGAAGTTATTGTAAGAAAAATGGCAACTACGTGTTCCCAAAGTTCCCACATTTCAACTATGTATGCCTTCTGATATATATGAGAACATTAGCAATTAATAGTGAGCGAGAAGAGCGAAGGGCATCTTCATTCATAATATCCAGCTTTATTAAATGCATGTCAGAAGGTTGCGAGTACAGTATTAGCAGACAACACTGATACTTGAGTGGAGTGGGATGTTCAAGGTAACCTTCAGATAATTAATGACAGTGTCACAGGTTAAATGTGCACTTAAAACACATTTATAATTCACTGAACTGGCTGACGTGATATTGATGCTCTAGTATCAGTTCCTTACGAGAAATAAAAACTCACAGGAAGCTCGTCCTCTATGAAACACTGCATATCTTATTTCTAATGAAATAATATTTAACACCAAAGCTCATGCATGAATTTAATATTTTGATAGCATGACACTACTTAAAGCTGTCTGAAACGGTAACACGTGAAAAAATATTCTAAAAGCTTAGGTGTGTTTTTACTCTGAGGCTGTGTTTTCACATTTGGTTGAATTGCTTGGTTCTTTCCACAATGTACATTTGGGTCAGGACAATGGCTTCATTGCATCATCTCTAACAGTAATTCCCTGTAGCTAGGTAATGACTCAGGAGGAGAAGACACCAGTTTCTACGTGTTATTGAAGTACAAGCACACAACACCCCTTCAGTTTCTGTTTGTAAACTGCAAGAGATGAAAATAATGAAAGATGCTCTCTTTGAGAAATGCATTTTAGTGTAATAATGAGTGTGACAGTGAGCATGTAAAGGTGTCAAATTTACATAATCAATAACGATTTATTTCCTCAATTTGCTCCAGACCACATTTCCAGGCAGAGCTCTCTCGTGTCAAACGTCAAACAGACTTTGCACCAAAGGTTTAGTATGAAAACGCTCCAGGAGTTCCAGCAACTGAAAAATAAACACGTCTTAAAGGGACAATTTGCGTGACCTCCCTGTCCAAGTGTTTATTGATGGTATAAAAGGAAAGTGTTCCCACGAGTCCCTGTTCTGTCAGTCAGTGCCCTCCCTCAGTCGGAGTTTAATTGATCTGTTACATAATATGAACATTTCCTCATGGAGGTGATGGAATAAAAAGAGAAGAGGGAACCAGTGGAGCTTGTTAGTGCTGCATTACACCTCAATTGCTGGTATCTTACTGTGTGTGTCCACAAAGCTCTCTGCAACAGCCAGTCAATAAACATTCAATTACACAATCACGCTGTGCTGTTTCATCATGATGTCAGCGCAGCTGGAGTTTTCGCCAGAAGTTCGAAATGTCCAGTGGCATAGATCCAATAGTTTTTAGTTGAAACTTTATTATGCATGTCTGATATTTGGTTTTATGAATTATGAATTGTCATGGGACAGTAATCAAAGCAGAAGCGCTCGATGCCATGCGGATTTCCATAGTAATTAGCGTCGTAACACAGGAGTCTCCTCTTAGAAAGGGATGGCTAATGAAATAGGAAAGATCGATACCTTGTGACGGAATCTGACGAGAGGTCGATACGCCAGCGGGCTGAATTCTTCTTTGCCTGGACGTGCCTCTGCGATCAGCGCTGCTCCCCAGAGCAGGACGGCTGGCCACCATGTTTTGGAACTTCTCATTACCCTCCTGTAATAAAACAAAGGACATGAAAAAGCAAATAAACATCGAACTGTCTAGGTTAAGTCAAGCGGAGCATTTGAAGCCTTTTTGAAACAAACAATGCATCACAGCTCAGCTAATTAGAGCAGACAAAGGAGGATGCCAATCTACTGTGGATTTAAAACTAATGCTTTCAATAAGAAGTCCACACTCAAAGGCAAGATTAAATCTACTTTGAATCAATTAAGGAATAATGAGCACCATGAGGAAATAAAGATAAAGCTAAGAAAAAACGATCCATACATTGCCGTGATGACGGAGAGTGTATTAGATTGCAGTCAGGCACACACATCGAGCTAACATTTAGATTAAGATGTGTTATGGAACAGGGCTCCAGACATATTTAGATATATCAAAATCATCTTCCATTGCGATTTCCCGTATATCTGAATATGTTTAGTGAAAGGTAAAACTTCCGAAATCCCTGTGTAAACAATGCGTGACAGATCACTTCCGGCGTAACGTTGGACACGGTTCAGTTCGGTTCAGTTGGACATCTGATTCAGATCAGTTCGACATAGCTGTTAACAACAAGAGGTAAAAACTATATACATACTGTTCGTTTTCTCACACAAACCGCTCGTTTCGTGTCTTAGGCCATCAGTGTGTACTTACATTCACGAGTCATTAAATCATGTTTCATTTGGACTTCTCTGTGCATGCTCTTTGAGATGGACCGCCTAAACCTGCATTATATGACTGACAGACAACACCGGTTTGACCGAAAAATGTCAAAATTGAAAATACTGTGGAAACAAAAACACTTACATCTTGGATGCCCTTGAGGTAAGCTAAAGCATATCAAAAATTAATTTCTATGGCGAGTCACGCAGGCACTAGGCAACTCCGCATCCAAGACACAGGATAAAATAGTCAAAATATAAGCACTTATTATAGGCGTATCATAGTGATTCAGGATAAGTCAAAAACACAGTTTGGAAAATGGATTCATGACGTAGCCTACTCGTTCATTTCGAACATAAGTTACGGACTGCAGCAGCTGATAGAACGGCGTTCTGTTGCGCGACCGTCCACTCGCACAAATGCGACCTCACCACATACAAATTTTACTCGCAGTCGCACATTCTCAAAAAAAATGACGAATTTTCCGAAACGACGAATTTGGTCGCAGTCTGGAACCCTGTGGAATATTTTCATGCGTTAAATTTAGTGGTTTTTAAAAAAAAATGGGGGTCTGGAGACCTGGAGACTTGTCTGTGTAAAAGTTTAGAGAAAAAAAAAGATTAAATTAATTAACTATAGTATATAAATAAATAAATAAATATAAATTCCTTAAAATAAACAAAATTATAAAACTTATTAATAAAATGACATTCAAAAAAATAAAAATGTATTAAAACATTATTTATAATAAATAATAAAAATGTCTTCAATAAAGAAATACATTGATTAAAATAAAGAAATTATTTAAAAAAATAAATAAAATCAATCAATCAATCAATCAGTCAAAGTTCATTACTAAAGTCGAAAGAAAACCTAATAATGCAATGAAATAGAAACTGTTATTATTGTACACCTATTTACAATGAGCATTTTTTTTTTTTACAGTTGAATATTTGGGGTTCAGTGGCATCTAAAAGACTGAAAACCCCTTCCCATGTGACAAAATAAGGCATCTAAAAATATATCAGAATTCACTAAACACAAATTTTTGCACACAGTATTTCAATGCAAAAAAGAAAGAGTGTTTCTATCAGAGAAAGCAATGAAGCAACAAAATCAGCTCATAAACATAACAAATATATATAGAAAAATAAATAAAACAAATAAAAATGAATAAATATGGCTGAGAGTACAAAGCAATGGGACCAGAGCAGTTTTGTTATGAGTTCAAATGAGAAACGACGATTACTGTGTGATAGAGTTGTCCTGCAAGAGTTCAGGGATTTGGAATCGAAACAATGTTAGAATGACATGGCACTGGTTTTCAGAACTAAGCAATTCAGCAGAGATCTGTCCAAACACCATCCATATTTTACATCATCGGTTTGAAGTCGGGCACATGACTGGCCCAGAAAATGAGCAAGCGTTCTCGATGCAAACCGGTGCTACCCATCTGTGCTTTTATTTCAATCTCACCATGCATGACTGTCATATTTCAGGCTGCCTGTATGCCAAGAAGAGAGGGAGCATTAGAAGGAAGATTGAAAGCTGTGCAACCACCTATTGGGACAGTCATCATAACTTTATCAGGTGGCCATAAATCGTCTACGCCACATCCATGCCAAGTGTCTTGGCTTTGACTTTCAAATGAGGGCTGTCTATCACTCGCAATGTTCACAATAGATCATCGTGTGACAGTCTCCCAGCAGGCAGAGTGATGTGATTGTCTCCTTCTGCATCTAAACTGTACCTGCAGTGATTGTTTACTGATCAGCTCTGCCGTGTATTCAGAGCATGATCTTCTGAACCGTTCTCTCTTTCCATCTCACGGTAGACTAGTGTAATAATGCTGTGTTGGTAACACTGGTAATGCAGTGTTGTACTGCACAGCATTTTCCCCCCTTGTCCCGCTCATCGTATATTGAGGAAATGTCCCGCATTTTCATCAGTCTATTGGTTTTTAATTATCATATTAAGAAAACGTGTATGCGTTCTTTTGCCTTTTTTAAGAAAGCATTACTTATTACTTTTGCTGCGTAGTTTTCAGCGCTTCGTCATAAGTACAAATACAACAGCTGTGTTTTATATACTATCCAATGGTTGAAAAGAAAGGAGTAGCCACGGTCACTCGTAGGTTGTGACGGCTGTCAATCAATATGTGGACCGTTGATTCGTTTCATATGTTCCCTGTCGGAAAACAAATGGATAATTCGGTAAATGAAAATTTTAATTTAACGGAATTTATCTATTGTTGTTTAACCTGCCGTGGTTGTTTTAATTCATATCCTTTCTAAAAATATGAAAGTTTTTAGTTTTGGTTTTTTAATATATTCTTAATATATAAGACTGTCTATCTAATTTCATGTTGTTTTATACTTTATTTGTTCATCGTTTATTTTGTTGGACTTGGTCAGAACTGTTTCTAAAATATTTATATACGACTTCTGCTGCCTTTGGGCTCAGTGATGTTGAATTTAAATGACATGTAAAATAAAGATTTTTTTTTCTGGAAGGGACTAAAGAAAAAATCATTTTTATCTGCTGAAAGGCAGAATATAAATGTATTTATCAAGTTATATAGACATTATATAACAGTTTCAGGGTATATTTTAGTGTTGGTACATGTCCCACATTGTCCCACACAAACTTAAAATTGTCCCACATTTGGTTTGTTTGATGGTGGTCACCCTATTACAGACATTTAAAATATAAAATAAGTATTAAATTAAATTAAATTAAATTAAATTAAATTAAATTAAATTAAATTAAATTAAATTAAATTAAATTAAATTAAATTAAATTAAATTAAATTAAATTAAATTAAATTAAATTGTTGGGCACAGTGTGAAGCTTTTTGGCCAGAAATCAACGTGAAAAAAAAAAAAGGTCTGGCTATAAAAGACAATCTTAACAACAAGTCAATATTGTAATTGTTGCATAACTGACTTCATGATATATTATGCACCCCACACAGATTTCAATCACATTTACATCAGGGGGACGTGGAAAGAGTCAGTTCTTGAGAATTCATTTAAATAAACAAAGGGCAAAAAAACCCATCTCCAATTCCTCTGGGGGCTAAAATATCTGGCCTACATCATGACAAAAAAACATCACTGTCACCTTTTGCAGGTGATGGCCACAACATATCCCCTGATGGCTATTCAGCATTTATATGGGTCAACTGCACCAGAACATGTACATTTAAGAAAACAGCAGAGCTTGCAATTGTTTGTAATTCTCCTGTAAAAATCTCGGACTATTTGAATTGTGAGACAAACCATGCAGGGCAGCAAAAGATACATGAATATTTGGATCACACTGTACATCACAAAAGGAAAGTAATTAGTATACAGAGGTTCAAGAAATACAGAAAAAAAAAACAAAAAAAAAACTATGTTATTGTTGGGTAAAATCTGTTCAGCAGTCCCAAAGGTCTGGTTACTCGGTTTCATGGCTGGCAGCTACAGCAATAACAGACAAAGCATTCTATTAGCACTTACTGTACATACTTATTTCTTGCTTTGGGGGAGAAGAAAAAACATTTATGTGTTGATGTCATTTTTGCAAATGTATTTTCAGCTGAAATGGTCTTTTCAACATCAAACTAAACTGACCAGCTGGGGTGAATTTGAAGACTTAATAAAACATTTATCATGCAAAAAGGCGTACAGAGAGTCCCCAAAAATCCCTAGCCTGTTGCATGTGCATTTTAAATGTATATGTTGGACAAAATTAAACTCGATTTAGGAGCAAGCCAACCGAGAGCATCTTCTGAAATCGAACGAATGGACACTTAATCCTAATGTGACACCCTTTTACATGCTTTTCAGCAAATCAGTCACTGACAAATGCATAATTGTACTAATTCATATGCATAATTGTTTCCTACACCCCTGGTGACTGCATGCTATTTTTTTGTTCTCAGCAAATTTTGACAGTGGAATTGTGTCATTTATTTGTATATTCATTAGAGCGTAACCTAGATCTTTCTGCAATCTTGCTCGTCTCATCCTGAGAATTTGAGATGCAACAGTTCACAGTGCCATATTGAGAGAAGTGACAGTGACTGTTAAAGTCTGGAAATGCTCCATACAAATCCCTGTGAAAATCTCACCTATATTTCGCAGTCTGTCATAGCGTTGGGCTGTGGGCAGTGACAGATGTTGGCCACTTGTGTCAGCGTGACTTTTCTATCATCGTGTAAACTGTCAGCAGAAACTCTAATTATACTGGACTGTACAAAAACAGCTTGCGTTAAAAAAAAAATATTGAGAATTTGCCTGCAATATTGTTAAATCTAATGAGTGCCCTAAAGGTCATGCAAAATATCTTTCTCCACAGATGTTTCAATATCATTAAACTACAATCAGTTTAAATGTCACCTCACAAAACCTGAAAAACATCATCATGCCGAACAGGTAAACTCATACTCACTATAGTCCAGTTTCACAGCCTTGTTAGGGCCTGAGCATCGATGGTGTGAGGACCCTATTGGAAATGCACTGTTTATTGTGTTTCTAATCATTTTCTTGCAAACTATCTTAACTCACTTTCAGGGAAAAATTTTTTTTTTTATAATAATAATAATAATAATAATAATAATATATATATATATATATATATATATATATAATCACGAGTAGCTCAACAGGTAGATATAGGTAAATATATGGAAAAACTCATCTTCCAGGCATTTGACCGACCAGCAGTGTGTTTCCCGAAAGCATTGTTAGCCAACTATTGAACTCTATTGGTAACGACGGAACTTGCGACCATAGTTGACTATCGATGCTTTCGGGAAACGCACCACTTCAGCGTGAGAAATCGGGGGTGTGGCGTGTGAGCGTAAGAAACCAATCAAATGCGGCTGTCTCATGGCCAATGCGCGAGAGTTGGCAGCTATGTAGCTTACTATGCTATGCTAACACTAACACTGTAGTTTACAGCATGGGTGTCCAATCCTGCTCCTGGGGGCTACTGTTCTGAAGGGTTTTGCTCCAAGCCCAATTAAACACACATGAAGCAGCTAATCAAGGTCTTACTAGTCATTTTAGAAACTTCCAGGCAGGTGTTTCGGATGTAAACTCTCCTGGACAGTGGCCCTCCAGGACACCTCTGTATCCTTTTTGAAACATTTGTATTTTGTATTTCTCAAGATTTTCTAATATGGCGCTGCCCATACCCCCCATAAACAGCCTCAAAACTGTTCTTCAGAAAGTCTATGGGTGACGTCACAGACTTTTTGTCCATATTTTTTACAGTCTATGCTTCAAGCTTTTGATAAAACTAGAGAACCCTGCGCAAAATGCTTCTGAAACTTAAAATGACAAGGGATGGTTTTAAACAAAGTCATGACTTTAAACAGAGTCATGTACTGTGCACTGTTTTTATTAATAGGAAAATCTGTGTGCACAAAACATTTAAGAGTTGCGTGTTTAAGAGTTGCGTGTTCCGTCTATAATTCTCCATAATTATTATTCCATCTGTACATTTTGTTTCTTACAATACTGAATTTAACAATCGGCTTAAGGCATATATTTGAGTTTCCTTCAAATAGAAGACAAGGGACTAACAAGGAGATCATTTCTTTATCAATGAGTTAAATATTTTTGATCACATCCCAAATTTTGCAAAAACACTCAAGTTTACACAGAGGACATCATGTGACCAGATAAACATCACATGATCAGGGTTTAGCCGGGCAGGTCAACCACGTGCTTGTTCTTTAACCAGATTATCATGAGGGGACAGGGGAGTAAGCTTTATCCATCCCAGGGTAAGCCTATAAATATCCCTGACTCATTACACCCGAAGTTCTGCTGAAAAACAAAGATAAAAACACACTGGTAGGAACATGCAATCACAGATGAGAAAAGAGATCAGGACTTGTGTAAACACTGCTCTGCACATGTGTACCTGGTGGCGATTTGTATTGTTGCTCATCATTTTCATAGACGTGTTATCTTTTTACACAGATATCTCTCCAAATGCAGCACCGTACTCACAAAAAGCGTGAATTGCAGCATGATTTGAACACAGTGCTCTATTGCATATCTCCTAGTAAGTCATTTGTGGATTAAAGAAATGTCACTGATAAAGAAATGTCAAAAGTTGAGAAGGTGTAACTGCGTGTCTGCTCATGAATGTATCTGTGTGCCAACAGTGGGCTGTTTTTAAAGCACATTTTGCATCTGAAAATATCCAATGAGCGATATTCTATCCCAGATTCCCATTCGATCTCATGCAAGTGCTGACCCAACACAGTACCAAAATGGTTTAATAATAATAATCAATTAATAAACTAAAATACATAATTATCTCACCATACCATAAAGGGAATAAATGTACACAAAAATACCTTTAAACTCAAATTTCATTTTATTTAATTTTATGCTTTGCCATTTTTTGCATTTAACATTGTTTTCCAATGAGAACCATAGTTTTCTGTCGAGCCCCTAAAGGGATATGGTAATGGAAAAATATGTTTTAATGCATTTGCATTCATTCACAAAAGTTTTCAGTTTTCCTGAGAAACTTTGCATTCCCTTGCAAAACTTTTGTGTTCTTTGGGATTGAACGCAAAGTTTCTCGGGGGAACGTGAACATTTTGCAAGCGAACGCAAAGTTTCTCAAGGGAATGCAAAATATTTGCGGAATAATGCAAAAGCATTGACAAATAATTATGTTCCCTTCCCCAAGTCCCTTTAGGGGCTCTTTAGTTTTTAAACCATTATGTGTGCGTGTGTGTGTGTGTGTGTAAATTCATTATAAAAACATGTGCATGACAACAGAAGAAGAATTTCTGTGCAAGAAATGGGGAATCATCAACCATTCAACTATTGTAGGTATTTAAAAAAAAAAAAACAAGTTGAACATTTTCAAGTCTTTCAAGAACTTGATGTTACTTTTCCAGTTTCCTTTCTTGTTCAGCTCAGAAGGGTCTAACACGGAGCGGAGACACGCATGCTTAAATCCTTCCCGTTTTATGTGGAAATTGAGCTCAGAGCTAAATCACTCTTTAGAGGTAATCCTTCTCGAAATCCAGCACAGACGTACATATCCAGGAGGATAAACAAGTTTCAAATCAAATTCAGAATTGAGGCGATTGAGCCACCAACTTCAGATATCACAACTGCGCTACATTTCTGAAGGGAGAACAAGTACAAGGACTCGCGTCTCACATCCCTATTTCTCTTGATAAAACCATTTGGTCCCTTTTGAAGCCAATGTTCAGCTGGACTAAACCCAGATTTATACTTATGAGCATTCTGGAATAACTCCCATAAGGGTTCTCCCACCTTGAATGACTCACTTTCCAGTCTCCCCCACCCACTAACATGAGTTCTCTGAGCATGCTGGGGAAAATGCTAATCAGCCTAGATTGTAAGACAGTCCCCTGGGCAGAGCATAAGGATTTCTCTAAATGGTTCTGTTTTCGTTTTGGAGCATGTGTGGTCTTGTTCTTTGAAATCTAATAAGATGAGAGGCGTAACAACGGGACCAAACAGTCGTAAAGTAGTCATGCCTGAGGGAGCTCTCTTGCTTGCACTCCCCCTCAAGTGCTTTATCCTCTAACCGAGAACATCCCAAAACGTCCATCTCAACCTACATTTCACTAAATTCACTTGAAGGGTGTAGCCTTATGGGAAAGATGAGATTTTAAAGTGATAGTAGTCATTTACTCACCCTCATGTCATGTCATCAAACCAATATGACTTTCTATTAGATATTTTGAATTACATTTTAAGAAATAAGTTTTAGAAAGGAAGCAAAAATACTATATAAGTAGTTCAGAAAAGCAGTTCATGCAACTGTGATTTTCTGTGCGCTGTTAACCGGATCAGTGAGTGTTTGAGAACCGAACAGTCAACATTTTTAATTCAAAACAAACGGTTCACTTAAAGAGATACTCCACCCAAAATTAAAAAATTCTGTCTTCATTTACTCACACTCAAGTAGTTGCAAACCTGCATGAGTTTCTTTCTGCTGCTGAACACAAAGGAAGGTATTTTGAAGAACAATTGGAACCAAATGGTTGTTTGGCATCATTGACTTCCAAGAAAAAAAAAATACTATGGAAGTCAATGGTGCCAAAGTTCCAATCGTTCTTCAAAATATCTTCCTTTGTCTTCAGTAGAAGAAGGAAACTTATACAGGGTTGCAACAACTTGAGGGTGAGTAATTGATGACAGAATTTTCATTTTTGGGTGGAGTATCTCTTTAAAAAGTACCATTATTTAGCATGTGGACGACAATCCCAAAAGCCATAATAATTTGTCAGCCAAGAACCTGATTAGGGGAAAACTAATTTACCAGACACGCTTGCTCAAAGATCAGGAATCCAAAGACTGCTTTTTGTAGATTTATTTGCTTTAGAAAAATAGTTTTTACAGTGGTCAACAAGATAAGACTTCCTCCGTCAGCCTCTCTCTCCCTCTGATGAACCAGAAGATGATATGTTCTGACTTCCTCCACCACCACCAGGTTAATTACCTTAAAGGGTTAGTTCACCCAAAAAGGAAAATTCTGTCAGTATTTACTCACCCTCATGTTGTTCCAACCCCGTAAGACCTTCGTTCATCTTCGGAACACAAATGAAGATATTTAAGATATTAAGATCGCTCCTGCATACAGTCCGTAGGCTTCTTGAGGGACTGGCTCTTGCCGTCCCCGAAAAGTCATAAAAGACATCGTTAAAATAGTCCAAGTGACTACAGGGGCTCAATCTTAAGTTTATCAAACGACGAGAACACTTTTGTGCGCAAAAAAACAAAAATAACGACTTTATTTCAACTATTGGTTTATTTCTCCCTCTGCGCGAGTCAGGTAACTAGTTTAATAGCGTAAGCTTCTGTTATTGTACGTCACACGCATCACACACACATGACCAGCGTCGGCCAATAGTGAGCCTACGTGTGACGTAGCGCAACGCACACTACGTTAACGGACTATAGGCTTATGGAGAAGGAAGTGAATAGTTGAAATAAAGTCGTTATTTTTGTTGTTTTTTTGCGCACAAAAGTGTTCTCGTCGTTTGATAAACTTAAGATTGAGCCCCTGTAGTCACTTGGACTATTTTAACGATGTCTTCAATTACTTTTCGAGGACAGCAGGAGCCAGTCCCTCAAGAAGCCTATGGACTGTATGCAGGAGCGATTTTAATATCCTAAATATCTTAATTTGTGTTCCGAAGATGAACGAAGGTCTTACGGGGTTGGAACAACATGAGGGTGAGTAAATACTGACAGAATTTTCATTTTTGGGTGAACTAACCCTTTAATTACTGCAAGTGACAGAAAAATATGTTTAAATTAATAGAACCATACCAGGCTCTTACAAAGCATCTGTATTCCATGATAAATATTCTGCAAGTAACAGTGCAATTTAAAGAAATGTATTTTATTCATAGTCTGAGTCAGTGTCATTATCACATTGTGACCTACAGTACAACGAAGCATCCTGATCTTCTAGTTTAGTTTGTCATGACATGGCTGGGCTGCTTAGCATTTCTCCCTGGGTAATCTGGACCCATTAATTGTGGTGCACACACACAACCTTAGCAGCCAGAAGGGGTGAGCGACATGTTTCGTTATGTGACAGGTACACCGCGTTCTTGAGCTGTCCCTGTGTTTTGGGACAGATGCTACCATATGAAACTGGCACCTGTATCTATTATAATGTGACAGCTCAGGAAGGCAGCTCAGACTGTCATACATAGGCTCTGTGTATCCCACAACACACACACACAAACAGAGAGAGAGAGTGAGAGCGAAATACACATAAAACACAGGCAGAGTCCAAGAGAATATGACCTCACTGACCAGAGTTTAAAAACCAGTCCTCCTTCACAAGACTGGTCCTTTGTCTGTGCGCAGACATGCTCCAGAGCTCACACCTAGAGCAATGTGGGCACAACACACACACACACACTGCATCAGCAGGATCAGCCAGCCAACACACCAATCTAGGAACAAGCCTGAGAACAAGCTGAAAATATCCTGACAATTTCCATATGCGAGTTCAAATCACTTTTCCAAGCTTGACTTTGTTCTTTAATCTATTCAACTTCAAAACGGTGGATGCACAATCTAATTAATTCCTCCAAAGCCAGATCCAGTATGTTGTGACTATGCCCTGTCAAACCCAAATCTTCCCTATCAAGCACAATTCAAGTTGGTTATACAGATTTGCCTAGCCTGGTTAAAACCAGACCATTCTCAGTTGTAACTGAGATATGATCTGGTAAAGCATTTCCAGACGCGCGGGTAGACGTTTGCAGAGCGGCAGCCGGTGGAGAAACATCTGAATGTTGTTCTTCACTCGGTTTTTAACAAAAAGGAAACGTTCAAATCGCTTAAAATCAGACGCGATGGCTGATTCGAGCGAGTGATGTTCGACGGCGGCGTCCATCTTTGTAATGTAGGCTACAAAATCTGCTTCAAAATCCCAGCGCTGTCATCATCGTGTAAAGCCCCCCCCCCCCCAACGTTTCTAATTGGTTCCCCGATTTTTGACAGATTGGAAATGGTTTTGAATGAGCTCTTTGCCGGACTAACTTTCAGAGCAAATCTAAATTTGCCGGAAGTTGTCTGGGTTTTCCCAGGCTAAGATTTGCCATAACTCAACATTGAAAGTTGATGGAGACGATCGCCCTATAGATTTTAAACTGGGTTCCATAACTTCGATCAAAACTTAACAGAAATCCAACAAAGTTGCCCTAAACCCAAAGTTCACACTTCTAGATGGATACATCGAGCAAATCAGAAAAGCCTTTTGTGAGCTCAGTCTTTGAGACAGCTCTATGTCCACTGAGCAGTGAACTGTGTTATTCGCTGGTCACGGAGGATTGCACTGACCTGTCCAATCTGTGGGCAGTGTCAGGATTCATTAGCGCAACAGTAGAACTCACTCAGGTCTGTGATGAACATATCTATGGACTGGGGAATCTACAGACACCAGGAACAAAAGTTTGCTCGGCACATGCATCTCAGCGGCATTGTGTGAAAATAATGCTGCTGTTTTCTTTGGATGTGTATCTCGGGGTGATGCTATGCACGTCGAGCCTGAAAAGGCAAGGCAGTCATTTGAGGAGATTAATTATTGAAAGCAATTAGAGTGTTTGTATTGCCCCTCTTCATTTTTTTTTTTTTTTGTATCGTGTGAGTGCAGTGCCTTTCAGGGCAGTAAACAACTGCAAATCTCAGACTACTATTATACTCACACAATAACGATTCCAAGAGTTGTGATGAAGGCTGAAAATGAGAAAAGCAGGACGACGATTATGGTGATGATGATGATGATGATGATGAAGACGCAGCTATGGCTGACAATGTTGCTGATGATGATAAAGAGGAGAGTGATGATGGAAATGCAAAACAAGGCTGTTGATTAATGCCTCATGCTGATCCATTACTGGCATGCATGTTAAAGGGACAGTTCACCTATAAAAGTAAAAATTCTGCCATCACTTACTAACCTTCAAGAGGCCCTATTTTAACAATCTAAGTGCATACCTCTGCGCAATGATAAAATGTGCATGCAGACCACCTATGGGACAATCCAGATTCCATCATATTTTACATTGTAATCCTTTTATTGTTTAACATTTGGCTAGTTTGTGTGCTGCTGCTGCGTCTGTAATAAGCAGTGGACGCACATTGTGGATCGCGCACATTACTAATACACTGTTTAAATAAAGAAATTACTGCACCATTGACTTTAGACCAGGTTTTTGTTGGTCAAAGGCACAGTCTATTTAACACACCTCGTTTTCAGACCAGCATGGGCGCACGCATAGGTGCGAATACATTTGCTATTTAAACAATGTGGCATAGGACGTGAAAATGATAACATCGTTGGGCTGAAATTAGCAAAAAACGCTTGTGTTCTGTTATAACAAAAAATAAGATATTTTAAAGAATGCTGAGGTCCAAATATTTTATGGACAAAAACATTTAGCAAAACCTTCTCAAGAAAGTCATTCAGGTTTGGAACAACATGAGGGTGATGTTTTCATTTCTAGGTAAACTGTCCCTTTAAATAGTTTCCTGTTTCAGATGATACATCCGAAGCCCTCCCATCTCGCATGCAAAACCACTCTCATTGGTAAGGTGCCGACATTTATTTTCACTGTGAGCAGCATTTCTCACATCAGTGCACAGCATTACAGCAGCTTAGCTGCTGCTGAAACATTTATAATAATTGGGTGAAACTCTTAAAGTGGAGAGTTGGAGAAAAGTGAGAGGGTGAGGTCTTGCTACAGAATGAGGATGGGGAATGTGGTCTCCTGTACACGATCGAGTACGCAGGATGCTTGCAGTGATTTTCCCTTCTGCTGACGTAAATTGATATATTTCCAATGAATGTTTTTTTTCCCCCTCACAGATTTTCTTACAGTTTTTTTAGGGACATGGCCTACTCAGTGCTCTTTAATATGTGTTTGTCAGATCTGAGGCTTCATTCTTTTGTCTATGTGTGCGAGTATGCATGTTTGCATCTTGTGGGAGAAGGAAATGTTTGTTGTTCCTCTCGCTTTCTGCACAGTGTGAGTTCCCTAGTGCCTTTGTCTTCAATGCATCCTTTGCTACTAAGCGCTATAGGAAAAGTGCCAGGATTGCACCTATACTTGTTTAATGGAGAATTTGGTGTGCATTAGAATCACTCCAGCAGAAAAGCAATGGGAGCTCATACTGACCCTTACTGAATTCTCATACATTAACTATGAGCCTCATCAGTCATACGCTGAGAAGGGGGTGCCGTGCATTTCCACCCACCTTTCTGTTTTTACTCTCTTCTGTGATTTTTTATAATCTAAAGTCAAGTTTAGCATTTATACCTTTCACTTTATAAATAAACTGGAGTAAAACAGTGTACAGAAAGCACTGGCTCCACAAAGCTTACAAGAGCAAATATCAATGCTTGACTGCGAATTCAAGGACAAAATCAAAATATTCCTTGCAAAGCCAAACCAACAGGCAATAACAAAACTGGAGAGCACTTGAGAATATGGCACAGTCTAAATGGTGACAACTTAGCTTCAAATCTAACTAAACTGTTGTCTCTTGAGCTGTTGTTGTCTAATGTTGCAGCAATACATAGATACTATTTTAAAATGACACCTGCAACCAACTTTGAAGAAGACAAGAACTATTGATCGATAACCTGTTTCGATTAAAAAAATAGGCAATTTAAAAAAAAAAAAATCTATATCTACCTTGTGAACATGGTGATACATATCTTACAGTGTTTAACCCATTTAGACCCAGTGTCCATTCTAATGGACATCATATTCAAATGTTTTTGAAAGTTTTGCTTATGTCATTTGATGCCAACCAAATTATCAGGGTTATTAGATGCTGCTAATGTGATCTATGAGTGCCATATAACACAATCTGAACAACAATATTTACAAGGATTTTGAATTCATTTATAATCTACATAAAGTTTATTGTAGTATCTCAAGTGCAAACCACAACAATTTGGATGTTGATTAGAATGGGCATTATATATAACTGTAAAAATGATAATGTACTGATTTGTCATAATTTATGGCTGCATCCAAATAAAATATGGTCATCTGTGTAACATAATTCGAGTCTGAACACGTATAAAACGTTTGAACCGTTTACACAAGTATTAAATCCTTGCTGTTTTCAAACAATCGAATTATGTCACAAGCTACGTTAAGCAGGTCTTTGTTCGCAGCATCATCCTGCTGTCAAGTTATAACAGTTAAACAACTTAAAAAGCGTCTGGAGAGCCCTGCTCTATTGCGATGCGCCCCTTCGATGATTTTAAACGCAAGAACACGTCCGGAATGAACGGCTCCGTATAATTACACACTACAGATACCAATTTGTCGCCCGTCTCAAGCCAGCCACGTCAATTACCAGCGATCGCCATACACACACACGCCAGATTGAATCTGCACGAGGCAAACAAGAGTCTAATCCCCAGCGCGCACGGTGTCACTCAAGGATTTGCGTGCTAAGAAAAACAACTTGCTAAGTACCCCGCGGCTAAATTAATCGGCCACGAGCTTTGCCCAGGGTCCCTTACGATCGCTTAACATTTACTTTATTCATTTGAGGAATATCGCAGCACCGTTTGAGGGAGCATGACATCGGATCGACCGATGAGTGAACTTAAAGCGTCCCCGATAACGGCTGCTGGAAAAAGCTCGTCTAACTTCATCACCCTCCATCAAGCACAGCTACTGGCATTCAGTCAGTTATGCCCGCTACGTACGTTGAATGTCACTGCACAATATGCTAAATTATTCACACTCCACAGCGAAAGTGGTTTCCACAGTGCCTCTCTATAAAATCCCTTTGAAAAACAGCACACCAGTCCAAAACGAAGCACGTAATAGTGAGAGCGTCTAAATCACTATCAAATTCATCCGTGCTGTATCCACGGACCTGAGGCTTGATCTTAAATCACAACAGGATATGCATAGAAAACATACCTGTGAATCCAACTACAAGTCATCCAGAAAGATATTTCCGATAGAGTTTTGAGCAATAATGTTGACTGCGAAGTAAATCCAATCCCGTTTTGGTTTTGCTGTAAAGCGTCCTCGGAGTTAGTGCATTTCCTCCAACTGTCGGTTGACGTGAAAATCCTGGTTTCAGCACCTCCTGGAGTGGACAGCTCCACAGAAAGCGGCTTCACCTCGCGCTTCTGGTCTCGAGAGCCACACCAGCGCGAGCCTTTCACCTACTGGCTGCAAGCCCGACCAGATTTGCATACAATAATACAATCAGCCAATCAAAAGCTCAGCCGCAAAAACCGACGAGTGGAAACAGCCAGCCTGCTTGTCTGAGCTCATCCGTTTAGATGAATTGTCCTTGACAAAGATGAACAGAGTTTGTGTGCAGGCTGTCCTGTCCTGTCCTGTCCTCTCCCTTCCATACGGGGCATTTGCGTGTGCTAGATTGATTTATATTGTAGTCAGTACATGTAAATGATTAGATCCACATCCAGCATTGATTTGTGACCTTTGAAAAAGGTGGGGAAAAAAATATTAACAACTGCCCATGTTATTAAATCATATTTGAATTGTTAAATTGGTTTGTTACTGTAAAATGCAATAACATCATACATAAGGTACAATGAAAAGCAACATACATTACACTAAAATAATATATAAACATACAAAAAACACTCTCATGTACAGTACATACCTGCGTAATCATAAAATATAAATATCATTTTTAAATGAAACCAGCTACACTGTAAAATCTAACATTGTTCTTACTTAGATTTTTTTGTTAACTTTACTTAATGTCCAATAATTTGTTGAACTTACTTAAAATTTATTAGTACCTGTAATCTGTACTATGCCTTAGTAACTCAGAAAAACCTTAAACATTACTTGACTGGTTTGACACACACACACACACACACACACACACACACAATATATATATATATATATATATTATAATTTTTTAATGATTTAATTAATTGACCCTTACAATTTATTTTTTATTTTTTATTTTTTTTTGCAGTCTCTTGTAAGTATAACCCCAATAACGATGGCAAATTAAATTGTAATGGTAAAATAAACTTTGCCAAAAATAGAAAAACAAAGCAATTAATTTATTCATGCCACAATGCACTCTGGGAGACGCTTCCTCAGATCACAGACAAAAAGTTAAATGTTAAAAGTTAAAAGTTAAACTTAAATGGATTAAGTATGCAATTAAGTTATGTTTACTTAATGAAATTAAGGCAACGATTTTGCATAATAAAATTAAGTAAACTGAACAAATTGGTTTTTACAGTCCAGCTCCAGGACCATGACTGAGAACCATACGATATATAGTGTTGCTCAGCGACACTTTCACTCAGGATTCCACCCATGTTCTGTACTCACATCTTCACATCTGCTGGGACTCTAATATCTTTTTCAAGTATCTCTATGATTTCTACACTCATCAGTTCATCATGCTGTCAAAAATTATGTGCCTCAGAGGGGCTTTGTCGAGCGAACACGCCATAAAAATCTGTCACTTATTTCACTCACTGGATTAGAGTAAAGTAAACTATTCTGCATTTCCACTCAACAAATCAGCAATCTTCTCTTTTGATAAATTGCTATTCTGTCTATCTCTGTAGTGCTATTGGACACAAAATATTAACACAAACGCCTCAGCCATCACATCTATTACACTATGGTGTACCATTTACACTTCGCAGACCTCATGTTAGGTGCAGCCAGTTGACATGGAAAAAGTTATTATGTTTGTGACTGTACATTGGAGTACATATCAATCAGACAATGTATCCAACTGGGCTCCAAAAGGAACAATGACTCACAAGCTACCTTACACAGACAATGAGAGAGGGTTTCTGAGGGCAACTACTATGGAGGGTAGAGAGCCAAATATCTCTGCCGACTATTGGAAGAGCTCCAAAAACAGAGGGCTTGCAGAGCGAGAGAGCATCTTTATATAATTGTTTTCACTACAGACCCACTTAGCTGTCTAAAAACACCTACTGTAAAAATGACGGAGAGAGAGCTGCAAAGACAAAGCCCATATGGCTCAAGCTGATAGGCTGAGGAAACAGTACTCACGCAATAAAGCTGATAAAAGCACTCACAGAATCAGAGTGATGCAGACAGAGGGGTGCTGTGTATGGATTTAACCACCCATATTACCGAAGAAGCTAATTGCATTTGTACAGTATCTGAACTGTAACCGGCGTGTTATAAAATAAAAATTACTGCAAGGGGTGAAAAATTATTCAGTCTTTTACCTTAAAACGCATGACCTGAAGAGTTCATGTATGCATAAAGGGAGTCAAAATGACCCGTACTGGATATTTAAGAATTGAATTTTGTTAAAATAATTTTGTCAACTTGTTTTACCAACCCTAACCTAAAATAGTTAGTTGACATGAATGTCTAAAAGGCACTATTGAAATACAGTTTAACCCATGACTCAATAAAATGTATTATTATTATTGACAAAAATGTTACCTTTGTGAGTCAAAATTCCCCTGACAATTCCTACATTTTGACCCCCATTGTGATGACTGATACAAAATATGTTATCTTCACTGAAAAAAATACCATGTAGGTTCAGTTTTTTCCTCTTTACGCATGTGATGGTTAACTGCTTCATTAAAACACCTTTCTTTTTTAGTAACTTCAATACCTCTGATCTATAAATATCCAGGTGTTTAATTACATTTTAAACCGAGTTTTGTTCTGAACAGTGCATATCCATGAAGCGATGCTTTAAATTACATCAGCCTGTGACTTTCCAGGTTTTCACTTTGCCCTCTCTCACCCAACCTGAGAAACATAACAGGTTTAACAACAAGTGACATGATGTCACCTCTAGCCTAACCCCTTCAGGATCAGTAAGTCACCAAAGCAAAATAATTATCAAGAGACACCATTGCAGTCAACAGCAGCAATTATTCAGGTGTAACCTAGGAGACAGGACAGGTAATTAGACCTGGAGGAGTACTGTGGTTTTAAATCAGGCAAAAAGGAACAGCGAGAACAGTGAAATATCGATGTTAGGTGTTGTATGATGCACAGCAGATTCTATTTGATTTATATTTATGCATTTGGCAAATACTGAGATGCAACAATATTGACAGGCAGTACATACATACATACATAAAAGGTTCGCCCAGTCAGTCCGAATGCAATAATATAATGTCCTAGGCCTAGGCCTTTTGTTTGGGCCATGTGCTTGTGTTGTCTCATTACTTAACCCCATCGCCTTGTTATTATTATCTAGTCTGCATCACCTGTTCTCTTCATTAGTTTCTCCCTATTTTATCCCCTTGTGTTTGCTGTCCTGTGTCGGTTCATTGTGATTCCTACCTGAGTGTTATCTTACCTTGTCAAGCCTTGCGAGTATCCTGGCAAGAGTATTTGTCTATAGAGTACTGATTCTTTATTTGCTGTTTGTTTATCATCTACTGTAGTTACTTGTCAGGTCATAGTCTAGTTCACTCACTTACCCTGTCCATGTTTTGCCTCCTCGTGGGTTTTGTTGTCCTGTTTTCGTCCATAAATAATGTTTTCGTGTGCCAAGCATCCTGTCTTTCATCTTAAAGATCATAACACCATCCTATAAGTCAGATACATGTTATTTCATGTATCAAGCTCCATTTATAAATGCATAAATACATCTAGTAAATATTACTATTATATAAATAATAATAATGGAGCACAATTCATTTCTCTTAATATAATTTGTATCCCCAGGAAAAGGACAGATTATGGCCATAAGTTAAAAATCTCTCCATAATCCTGTTTAAGGGACACTGCTCGGAAGCTGACCCACTTCAGAGAGAGAGAGAGAGAGAGAGAGAGAGAGAGAGAGAGAGAGAGAGAGAGAGAGAGCCAAGTCTACAGCGCTCTCAGGCTTTACCGCAAGACTTTCAACATTCACAGTAAAGCCAAGTTCTAGCCATTAACACCCATAAGACAGTTCTCCACGGCCCCCAGCAGTTTACTTATTCTACCCATGAGTCCCTAGTGCTGCAAAATCAGAGCATGTTCAATAGCTTTAGCTTTCTGTAGACATCTCTAACTGCTGATAATAATGTACATCTAATAATGTAAACATGTGCTGAATTTAATTTACACTGAAGTCTAATTCAGCCAACGTGTATGAATTGCTAACTTCTCGTTGAAATGAAATGTGCAACCGCTGCGAGCCATAAATTGTAGAACAGGTGGAGATGACCTGCTGATTCTCACATGGCAATCGCACTTTAGGAGAGCATGCTGAGATCATTCAGCAGCGTACTCGGAAATCACAGACAGTTTGTTTCATGTAGATTTAATGGCTAGATGCAAGGCTATTTTTGCCCTTTTAAAAATGTTACACCAGCATGACTGTAAAACACTTTTGTAATTGACTTCTGTAAAGCTACACTGTGGAACTCTTAGCTAAAAACACATAGTTCTTTCAAAAATATACGTGCTCATTAATGTATATTTACTTCGTTCAAGTAATAAAGTATTCTCGTGAGTGTATAATATGCCATTGAAAATACATACGGGTAAGGGGTTCTAATGTCGGTCGCCATGTTGCCCCTCCATCTTGAAAGTACATTAGCCAAAGAGGGACATACCCGTTAATTCAAGCTTCGCCTTTCGCGTTTACGTTTGAATTAACAATCAAGGACGAGGTCGAACTGGAAGCCATGCTAATCTTGGACTACATTGGCCACTGTAGGAGTTAAAACGAAATCGGAAAACTAGTATGCACTGGATGGTTATATACCTTTTCACCGCTAGATGGGGGTAAAAATCACACAGTGTAGCTTTAAGAGTTTTTGTGGTATATAACACTGTTTCTCAGTCCTTTTAGTTATATGTACCTATAGGGTATACCCAATCCAGAAATAGGTTGCTCTAGTTGGTGTGAAAATGAACTCTTATGATGGGTACACACTGCACTATTCAAGCCCTGATTACTTGCTGTCAGTTTTGCAGAAATCGCAGTCAAATTCGTGCTTGTTCATGTAAGTGGCAATTGTGTAGAGTGAATGAACAAAGATGCAATCTGAGAGAAGCGCAGATGTGTGGCTGATGCCTATGAAATATTTAGCATGCTAAATATCTGGACCAGTCTACAGTGTAATGATGTTGCCTATGATGGTATCGTTACCGCGGTAGAAAATGCCACCTCAGATTTGTTTTATTCTGTGTATACTGCCACACAATTAAGTGGGCGTGGTTAACTCGCGTGCAGCGTGCGTGAGACTGAGACACTGAGATTGCATGGAGAAAGCAGGTCAAGAGGATCCACAAAGGAATTATAATTCGTATACGGTATTTCAGAATTTTGTAAACAATAGGCACCGAGATACTTCCGGGTGGCAGAACGCGAGCAGCTTCTACTGACTAACTGAAGAGATCCAGCCGGTAACAGTTACATAGTTAAACACATTGTTGTTGATCAAAGTTGAATCGATGATGAAAACGTCTTGTGTTTGGGGTTGCGCTGGCAGATTTACAGCAAAAGGTGTAGGGGTTGTATCGATTTCTTGAGGGTGAGGAGATTATAGCGGGTGAACGTTGTGTCGTCAAACGTAGGAAATCTTAATGATGTCCTAAATTATATGATTCATCCAATGTTTACATTTCTGCTGCCAACCCCTTCAACTCTGCTTCGTGTATTCTCAAAACGGTCCATCTACAAAACCATTCTATCATCAGACTATCATTCGAGACTAATATTAGTAAACTTGTCTCTTTTGAAGATCAGACTCCAGTCAGTGATTACCAGTCACTGCCTGAAGAAAAAGAGGGCTGCCCACTCTCATGCATTGACCGTGAGACTCACGCAATTGTCACTTTTCACATGCTCTCACACGCCACACATCCATTTCTTCAAACAACTTACCGAAATGTATATTCCTCATATGTAATATCGACCAATCAGTGTTTTTCAACCACGCACACAGGTTAATATAACATTTACCTCAGGTAAGCCATCTTAGCCCATGGCCACAGGTAAACCATGATAGGCTATAGCACGTTATTTTGGCACGTCAAAAATGAGCTAGAGAGTATTTTACTAATTTTGTGTAGGCCTACTATGACATATTTATTATATTTTTTACTTATATCATTAAAAACAGTTGTTATTATGATAAACATGAAAAAGAAAACAAAGCAAGAAAGAAATATATCAGGACGTGTGGTGTTAAATGTGTTACTTATCACCTTTGATTGTAACCAAGAGCCTGCAGCAGCAGAAGTAAAGAGTGTGAGCTAATGAGCAGTTTGATGCTGGCAAAACTTAACATGTGCAATTGCAAATTAATACTGACAGAACGGAAATACTGTGAGTCCTCTCTGTGTCCTTCAATCTCACAGCCTTATGATGAAGTGAAACTCAAACCTTTGTAGCTACAGAACCAAACAAAAAAAGCCCTTAACATCAGTCACCTCTTGGCCATGTTATAATGGATCATTGGCATGAGGAGTGGGTTAGGCTACAGCAAACCTCCATCCATTTTCACCTTAAATCAGACATGACTTGCAGCACAAGTCCACTCATGAAACCACAAAGCAGAAACGAAAACTAATGTTTAAACATTTATACTTTTAATTGTTCATTTTGTGCTGGTCGGCGACGCATTACGTAATAACGTTGGAAACGTTTTATTATTTTTTTAATAACAATAAATTAATACAAAGATGTCAGTTCAGATCAATTTTATAGCACATTTAAAAACAATCGTAATTGACCAAAGTGCTTCACAAGATCCAACACAAGATCTTAAAACTGAATTATTACACAAACCATAGCACTCAAAGTACAAAAAAAATAAATAAAAAAAAATCAGACAATTTTGGAGGAGAAAACAGGAAAAAATGAGATGGAATTTTTCACCCAATTCCCTGCCTTTTGAAATGGAGTACACAGACAAATAACTTATTTGGAGGACGTGACACGTCAACGTCGTTACGTAATGCATGGCATGTCACAGACCAGCACAAGACGAACAATTGTGGTTAAAAAGTGTATAAATGTTTTCATTTATTTATTTATTTGTTTTAAATGACCATTCGTTTTGCTAGATATGACACTATTCCTCAGCTGGAATTGTGCAGATCTCTTTGAAGCTCTTCAAAGCCCTTTGAAACTGCATTGATTTGGAGAACTGATTCTGTCCATTGTGTGGAGAAAAACCTTGAAATGTTTTCCTTAAAAAACTTAACTTCTTTTCCACTGAATAAAGAAAGACATGAACATCTTGGATGGCATTGGGGTGAATAAATTATCAGGGCATTTTCATTTTGAGGTGAACTAATCCTTTAAATGCATTAAAACTGGAAAAAAAAGGTTGCATGCATTAACTTGAGATTGACCTCACTAAAATAAATACATCCCAAGGTAGAAGTAACGAAGGAAGGAAGGACTAAATAAATAAATTAGTTATTTTTTAAATATATTAAATAATAAAAAAATGTTGAGATAGTCTTACTCATATCAATATCATAAATCAGACTGATGTAATCAGCATCAAAATACTTGTATGCATTACAAGGAAAATCTAATACACTCAGTTTAAGATTCAATTCACTGAAGCATATTCAGTAAATTCTATACAGTGGTACTTATGAAACATATTCTTCAGCACTTCTGTGCATTGGGACATGGAAACTAGTCGGCCATCTGTTCTCTCTCTCTCTCTCTTTCTCTCTCTCTCTCTCTCTCTCTCTCTTTCTCTCTCTCTCTCTCTCTCACACACACACACACACACATACACACACACACACACACACACACACACACACACACACACACACACACACACACACACACTTGTGCCAAACTCAATCATACCTCACTTTACCCATTTGCAGATGCGCTGCTTTTTA
The DNA here is from genome assembly GCF_988280905.1 of Pimephales promelas. Classification (NCBI taxonomy): domain Eukaryota; kingdom Metazoa; phylum Chordata; class Actinopteri; order Cypriniformes; family Leuciscidae; genus Pimephales; species Pimephales promelas. The sequence continues at coordinate 30,274,482 of NC_142777.1, forward strand.
GTAACACTATACAATAAGGTTCATTAGTTAACATTACTTAATGTACAGTATTAACTATGGAATCTCTGGATTAGATCTTTTAATCATATTCCCTGTAATAATTAACATGATCAGGAATCACCTACAAATTATAAAATTATTATAAAAGGGAATAAATTGCCAATGTTCTGTGTGATCAATTGGATGCAATGAACAATTGCACTATCAATAATCAATCACAAGAATTATAATTAAATATGAATATGTCAATTGTCTAAAACAGATTGATTGTAAGGATAATCTTTAAGGGGATTCATTTATGATCAAATCATCTTCTTGTCCAGCAGCAAACCTGATCATTCGATCTCCATCAAAACCTCAATTACCCTTATAGACTTTCACAATAGTTTTGTTAACAATAGTTAAAAAAAAAGCTGTTCATTGTTTGTTCCTGTTAGTTCACAGTGCATACAACCTTTGTTTTCAATAATGTATTAGTAAATGTTGAAATTAATATTAACTAAGATTAATAAATGCAGTAGACGTTATGTTCATTCTCACTAAGTTAACTGTTAACTAATGAACCTTATTTTAAAGTGTTTTTAAAGCTTTTCTTAATATAAGCTTCTCTCTGTAAAACATTTGCTGCTTCCTCTTACAATAATCCTTTCTAACAGTGTTCACACAAATTTGTTCACACTTTATTTCAAGAAATGTAGACCATATAGACCACATTCTATGACTATCACATGATGTGTTTGGTATTAAATTAATGATAACCAGAAGTTTTCGGTTATTATTCCATCTATTTATAGATGCCTTTATATTTACTAATTGAAAAGGCCATATGTGCTTTAAAACCCATTATTGTTACTAAACGGAATGTGCTTCCACGCAACAAGCTTGAACAATTTAAAAACAAAGATCTGTGGAAATCCAACAGGTATGGCACATTGAGATGAGTACTGCATACTCAGATTTATCACTCTTTTCTCTGCCGACTTTCTGCCATGAAACACAGTGTGAGAAAATAAAAGATAGATGAGCCTGCTGTCTTTAGAGAGTGAGAGAAAGCCAAAGGGAGAGAGAGGGAGAGCACTAGGAGGTATTTACAGAGTTCGAAGTAAAAGAAATATCTTTGGTAAAGTCACTTTTTGGAGGCAGAGGCTTACTTTGAGGCCTTCACATCTGACATGGTTATCTCTATCCAGAGCCCACTGTAATCTCTGAGCAACAGGAGACTTAAACAGACAACCAAATTGGACTACAGCTCAAATTATATACTTTATGAAGTACAGTAGACATAAGAGACTGGGGCTAGTTGTCACAAAGGGCACATTTCAGGGACAGAAAGCTCTCAGACTAAATCTAAAATATTTTAAACTGTGTTCCGAAGATGAACATGATTCTGGAGTGTGAGAGTGAGTTCACATTCTGAAACCTCTGTGAGTGAGACTACTCATCCGCTTGCCAAAAAAAGGTACAACAGAAAGAGAGACTGAATCGGATGATTTTCAGTAAACTAACCATGACCTGCAGATATTTTCTCCATTTTCCTCTTAATGAAATATCTGTCCTTGGTAAAATGGTGGTGTGATAGGCTTTTTTAGAAAGTTAAAATCATCTATTTGAATGGGACCGAAAAATGTTGGTAGGAAATGTATTGAGGAAAAATTGCAATTTACCTCAAGTAGTCTTGCACTTTGGTCCCTATCTGGTTGCCAGTTATGTATCCTCTTTTATTCGTTCAGAAGTTTTTATGTTTTTATGCTGTCTATGTGCACTGTAAAAATGAATATGCTTCATCTAATCAATAAAATTGTGGCAACAGATTACAAGCAATATTATTTATTAAATTGAACAAATTAGAATTGAGTAATAGTAAATCAAATTAACATTCTAATTAATTCTAATTTCTACAATTTAATTAATAATATTGCTTGTAATATGTTGCCACAATTTTATTGATTAGATAAGCATATTATTTTTTTCAGTGTGTTTTATGTGTTTTATGTTTGCTTATGCAGCAGTACCATGTCTCTAAACCGAATTTTTCCCATGGGAGACAAATAAATGAACTTGACTTGACTTGACTTGACCGCTCTTAACAATATCAATTCGTTGGTCATCGGAAATTTGATCTGGTCTGTCTTTGTGAATGGGGCTTTCTCCCTGACATCTTCCTCACCTGTCTCAGTGGTGTGAACTTCATCATCATGTTCTTTTCCAACAAACAATGTTTGGTCATCATTATTGCCCGCAGTTTGATTGGAAGACGGATAATCTGAATTTTGGCTAGCATCCTGTGACGGGGGTTCGGCCGCTATTACAGATGCTGGACCAAAGAAAGAGGTCCCTTTTGGTAGAGTGAATAAAACTTTTGTTTTCCAATATCTTACATTTTTCATCAACACTGGCATGTGTACATTGCATTTTTTCTCGCTCAAAATAACTTTTGAACCTAACCGCACAAATAAACTACGGGTATTATACCTCAGATCAATTCAGCCATTCGTGGTGTAGCGTTGTATTTTTGTGGGTAGCGTTATATTTCTCCAAAAGATCGCAAATAAAACACATTTTTCTTAAAACAAGGTTGTTTTCATACTGACTTTTGATTTTTATAGGAGCAGAAACTTTCGTTTCACAACCTCATAGACTGTGGTCTACCTCGGATGGTTTAGAGATTATGGCTGAAAATCAATATCCTACAGAGAAAGTGAATGGGATTTTTGTGGTGTTTTGGGGGCTCTCTTGGAGGGCGGGGCCAGTTTCATTTGAAAATGGTGAAACCAAGGAGGTAATCCACCTGAAGTCTCCCCAGGGGCCGCTAACAAGCCTTCACCTGCTGTTAGTAATTCCATTGACTCCATTCATTTTTACAGCAATCACTTGGACAGCAAATTTTGTGAACTTTACTTTTGTGACAAAGGGTTGAGTCAGGCGTCTATTTCAGCTGAGAAAAGCTACGTGAGGATGTGGACAGTGTCAAAATTGTATCGAAATTGTATGTGTGGCATCGATGCATCATATCGTTAAACGTTTGATCGATGCATCGATCCATATCGATGTATTGTTACACCACTACTGATAACCTATTCTATTAGCTGTATACCTGAGCTGATAGTATTGTTAATTAATCATTGTCAATACTACTCATTGGAGACTACAAAAAAAAGAATAAAACTGAACTGAAAACTTTGAAATCAAAAACTTAACTGAAACTTCACTAAGGCTAAATGCTGACTTTCGTTTCACCCTGACTACTTGAGGATTATGTGTGTGTGATCCTGATATGGCAATAATATGTGGCTGTGTAATAAACACCTTTAGGTCACACATTCATCAAGTTTATGTAGTAGTGCCAAGGAGGTTTATGATACCTGGAGAAAGCTATATTAGCATTCTCATCCACCTAAAATGGCAGTAGCTGTGCTGACGCAGTACACAACAAACCCGCATGCGCATGCACACACACACACTAACAAACACAAGGACTACAGCATTTTCACGCAGGTGATCAGAGACCCTGCGCTTCTTACTCCTGGTGTTTAGCAGAGTCAGTAGAAAGGACTCTTTAGTGCCCACAGGCAATAATTATGGTTCATTGTGCAAACACAGTGCAGCGGTCCGAGTTCCTCGTCAGAATGCGGGCTCATGATTGGCCGACGCTGTTCACGTGATCACCACGACACACGAATAGCGTAGAAAAATGACATAGAAGAGAAGAGATTGTAGTTTACAGTAAACTACAGCTTCCTGTAGTTTACTGTAAATTAACAGGGACATGTTTTGCAGTCTATGGTTGAAGGTGCTTTTATATGTTGTTACTGACCAGCCAAACCTTATTCCCTTAAGTAATGCTAATTCCTTCCAGAGTGACTAAATTCGGGCATAATGCTATTGCTAATAAATACAGTTTATGAACATTTAACATTATAAATTTTAACAACTAAAGCATATTTTACCACTCTATTGACCCTTTGAAACATGCCATTTTTTGCATGCCGACTCATTCAGATATCATTTTTTTTTTTTCAAGGAAGTTAACTCATTCTTAATTAAAAGAGTTAGCCGAATAGCAGAATGAGGCTCCCAATTTGTTTAATTTAAAAAGAGATACCTTATGCTTAATCAAGGCAACTTCTAAGTGGGTATAGGATATATTGTCTGTATAGCTCATTTAAATAGAGAAAAATAATGACAATTAGGTTGGCTAACCTCAGCGCACTTTTAAAACCAACTGAGAGCATAAGTACTGAATAAAACAGATTGCAATATTAGAACAAATGCAACAGTCGTGTCTTTGGAACAGATTATGAATGAATTTCTTGGCCTAAAAACCATTGGACTGATTGTTAGTAGTAATGTGCACCCTTTTATTTGGTATAATAAAATAAACCCACATGATCTTGACCCCCTCGAGGCACAAGGCTTCGTGTTTATGTGTGATGGGTTTGGATGATTAGGTAGAGACAGTGCAGCACAGACAGTTGTATAGTTGCCTGTGTCTTTCTGTCCCCTGCTGATAACACTGATGAGCCTTTACCTTTCAGCCCGTCTGTCAAAGCTGTGTGTCAGACACACAAAGGAGAGAGAATAAGAAAAAGAGTGAGAGAATTTTTGGATGTGAGGAAAAAGGAAAGACAGAAAGTGAAAGATGGATGACAGACTGACCTTCTATTTGAAAAAATGACCTCTTATAATCTATAAGATTGCAGTTGATAAGGCAATTAAACGGCTTCTTTTTTGTTGTTGTTGTGGAACAAATGAAGCCAGTCATGTCAACATGGCGATCAAAATGACTATCAGAAAAAGATCCATAACTATCAGAGTTTAACTATTGCTAAAATGGTAAAATTACAGTTTTGTGCAGCTATAACAATTAGGGTTGTTTAACTTAATTACAATTTCAAAATTAATGCAATGGATTTCAAGACTCAATTCTCAATTCTCAATACTCACCCTCAAGTTGTTCCATAAGAATATATTTTGAAGAATGTCAGAAACCAAAGTTAATGGTCACATTGACTTCAGTAGGATTTTTCCCATGCCGAAGTCAATGAGGCCCGTCAACTGTTTGCTTACCCGTATTCTTCTTAAATGATGACAGAATTTTCATTTTTAGGTGAACTATCTCTTTAATAAATCACACATAAATTGTCTTATATTTATACATTTTTAGTCAGTCTGAAGCTTCCCAATACTAACTGGAATAGCGCCCTGCATACATTTCTGCTGAAGCCAAAATATGTGGCACTGGGTACTTTTTGCTGCTCGTTGCAGGTTTCAAGTCCACAAGATGTGCTATAGGTGATTAAATTTTTTTCTCCATTGCAGATGAGGGTTTATCCAATGTCATACAAATGTATCTGTTGTTATACTTGCAGCGTAGCAGTTTCAAAGTAGAATATACAGAGACTGGCTCTCTAAATAATGTGTTCAATATTAAAACAAAACACTTAAACGTCAATTCAAAACACTTAAATGTGACTCTGGAAACATTTTATGTTGGTTTTTGTACTTATCCCGACAGGTTAGATATAAACTGTGTTCTAAAAGGCTAATACTCAAGTACCCACTAAACCCTACCCACATCCTAACCAAAAGCAAAACCTAACTTGAGAAAAAAGACAATTGCTGAAGCAACCCTGCATTTCATTCTGAGGCTTTGAGCACTTTTATCGAGTGTCGTGACTCGTAACTCGTGTTTCACAAAACTCGTAACTCGTGTTTCGCAAAACATTGCAAGTGCAAATCTGTACCTACCGAGCAAGTTTACAACATCAGAAAAGCCATTTGGAGCTGATTATGTGATGAAAATGTCTATTAGTTTATAAATCATGCATATTGTCTAGGTGTTTCGAGGTAATAAGATAGCATTGTGAATCACTGAATCAAAAACCCTTGACATTTCTTCATCTACCGGTGTATTTGAATGAATCTTTTGAGTGAATAAAATCAATAATTCACTCACCTTTTCCTGCCAACTTGTATATGAAGAGTTCAGATGCAAAAGCCTCTAAATGCCATTTGAAATTTTCTTCTTTAATGATGATTTTTATCAAGCTTGTATATTTAGGTTCAGTGATTTCACTTAAATGGCAATGATAATTACCTATTAATTGTTATTTAAGTAAAATTACTGAACTTAAATATACAAGTTTGATAAAAATCATCATTAAAGAAGAAAATTTCAAATGGCATTTAGAGGCTTTTGCATCTGAACTCTTCATATGTAACCTACAGAAAGAGAAACTGAATGAATCAGTGAGTCTTTTGATCAGAATCAAGAGATCTGAGTCACTGGGATCACTCAAATCCTAATCTAATCCATTCTACTAACTGTTAAGGCTCTAAGTATAAGTCAGGAATTTGAAGTAAACTCAATTCCCAACTCCTCAAAGAATTAATTCTTTTTAGCATCATCTCAAAATCCTATCACTAATGCAATAATGAACGAAAAAAAAAGAAACATAAAAAATGAAAAAAAAAAGGACACTATTTGAAAAACAGCAGAAGAAAACCTGAGAATGGCACATGCAGAGCATTGCTTCAGTGTGTGAAACAGCCTGATAGAATGTGAGTGAGCAAGTCTCTCACAGAAAAACGTACTCGGTTACCTAACGTAAACTCAGTTCTCTCTAGAGAGGGAACGAGTATTGCGTAAGTTTAGCTTGCGCTACGGGGTAAAGTAATCTGTTCTCGAGATATTGAAGACAAAAATTATCCTTCATTTTGCATTCTTTGTCAATGCTGTGCGTGCCAAGCATCCACTCTATGAGTCCCAGGGAATCCCGGGAACACTGAAAAGTGGGAAGTCGGGCGGCGAGCAAAGCGGCCCGACACATGTATATATAAGCACCCGTGGGAAATGTAGAGTGCCGCTGCTGGTCTGCATTTACATATCAGCCCATATTAGTGCAGCTCAACCAGGAGAGCTAATTAGTTGAAAGTAGCCTGCGTACAAGCATGTGGGCAGAACATACATATAGTCTGACACATATAGTACATAATCTGACAGAAGTCTAGCCTGCAAGGTGGGAACTTCCATGTTATAAAAACCTCACGAATGTAGACAGGGAGTCCCAGCCTGCCGCCATACAGATGTTGTGAATGGAAAATCCGCTGGACCATGCCCACAACAAGGCCATGCATCTAGTGGAATGAGCCCTGATGCCCAGAGGGCATTGAAGACCTTTCGGCGCATAAACGGCACCAGTAACGTCCACTATCCATCTGGACAGAGACTGTTTCAAGGCGGCGAGACTCTTGGTGCGCCCTCCAAATGAAATGAAAAGCTGCTCTGAGCATCTGAAAGAGGCGGAGTGCATAATGTAAGCTCTCAGCGCCCTAATGGGGCAGAGGAGGCTGTCGGATACTGGTAGAGCCGACAGAGAAATAACCTGCTCTCTGTAGGAAGTGCCAATCATCTTCTGGACATAGCCATGTCGCCAATAGAGCCAAACTCGATCAACTGGACTGTTTGGGGGTGTAGAGACCACTCCCCGGGGGGAATATTGTCCCTAGACCGTGTGTCTGGGCCCATGCGGAAAGTGCTGGGCCCAAACAAGGAGACAATCCGTCAGATTACAGAGCCTCCTGGATCTGATACCACCCTGACAGTTCACGTGGGACATAACAGTGATGTGCGAGCTGCGCTGGGGACAGTGTGTCTGTTAGTATGCGTGAGCGCTTATTAGTGGGCATGTGACTTATATAGTCATAACCTGAATTATATGAGGCTGATCTGGCCGTATGATAGAGCGGGCAGGGGATGGACGCAAACACAGATTCGTGGGCACGTTTTCTACATCTAGCACTCAAGCGGGATCTGCCAACTTTATGAGAGTGTGCTCTGTGGGCCTGAGAGACACAGAAGTCATAGTGCTTGTGTGTAGGGGTAAACACAGGGGTGTGGGTAACATTACCGACTTGTTGGCTGGCAAATATTGCATTGCAGTAGTAGAGATGAAAATCAGGCAAGCAGCCTCCGAACCGTGCTTGTATATGCTAAGCCACAACCACTTTTGCGGGCTGTGACACGTAGTAAGCGGGAAGCGCCACTATTGGGCGTGATGTCATGCCAGGCTCAGTGGTAGGCTGCTGCAGTTGCCACAGAGCATCCAGTGAGCACGCTAGACAGCCTGCTTTAGGTCTGCTAGCTGCTGCACTGCGTTGACAAAGAATGCAAAATTAAGGATAATTTTTGGCTTCAATATCTAGAGAAAAGATGACTTTACGAAAGAACGAAAGAACTTCTCGTAAGAGAACCATTGTAACTCTCATTAGTTGAAATCACACTTCTGCTACTTCATATGAAACACATCCTGATTCCTATTATATCCATAGTCTATGTGTCAGCATTGTTGTGGGAGAGGTTATATGCGTCCTGATGTTAACAGGTATTGTGAGCTCTTTCTATGAGCTCTTTCTATTACACCAATGTGGGCCACAAATATAGAAGACAGGTGAATTTTCCTGATGGGAAACTTCACCTCAATTATTTTTTCACACAAGTATGAACTTTGTTTCAGTGGTTTCAATAGGAGAAATAAAAGTAGGAACAAATGAGACAAGGTGTTCGAATATAGAGCTATAACGTTAATGTGCAAATTAGCTTTAAACATGTTTCTTTTGAGACCCTATTAATCTACAATTTTGCCTTTAGAATCTCAGAAAATATTTAAAAATAAATCAAGTCATAGATTTTAATTTAAGTTAAGTTTTTCTACATCAGTGCGGTGTACTTATCATTTCCCTCTAATTTTAGGGATGAATTATGGGTAAAGCTTAGGTTTAGGGGGGTATGGATAGGGTTAGCACAACATTTTCAGACAGAAATGCTGTTCCAGGATCAACAAAATATGCAGCCCATTCTCACCCCCAAGGCGTCACTTAACTGACGCCTTGGGAAGCATTTGGACATGCTTCAATATCTGACGCTTTAGGCGCCCTTTAGCATCAGTTAGATGACGCCCTAGGATCGCGTGTACCCTACCCCCACCCCACACCTAAACCTAACCGCGTCCTCTAACTGACGCTTTCCTTTAGCGTCAGTTAGATGACGCCGTAGGATCGCGTCATGTAAGTGACGCTAAAGGGCGCCTAAAACGTCAAATATTGAAGCATGGTCAAAGGTGACGCCTTGGGGTGAGAATGCGTTGAAATATGTGTCTTACTTGAAAAAATCATGGTGATCAATAAAAACAATATAAAGACTTTTTTTTTTTTTGCTTCAGCAGCAAGTACATTGGTCAATAAAGTTAGATTAAATGCATAGAAATATTTGTTTTATTTAACATTTACTTATTGGAGGTTTGCATAGTCTGATTTTGCATTAACTAATTTTATTCATTTTGAGAAAGCAAGTGAGAGTAAATGAATACTGACATTTAGTCTAGAACTAACCGTCATTTTTACACGCAAGGCCTCTGCACTTACGATTTTTCTCAGCATTGGGACAAGAGCTGTCAGTCAATAAATGGGAAAACTAAGTAACTATTTGAAAAACAACTGAGATAAGTTGTTGTAAATAAAAAAAGAAGTAATGTATTAAATTATTAGTTACTTAAAAAAAGTAATCTGATTACATAACTCAAATTACTTTCATGCATTTTCCCCAACACTGGTCAGGAGTGACTGTGATGTGAAATGGTCAACGCATTCTCACCCCAAGGCGTCACCTTTGACCATGCTTCAATATTTGACGTTTTAGGCGCCCTTTAGCGTCACTTACATGACGCGATCCTACGGCGTCATCTAACTGACGCTAAAGGAAAGCGTCAGTTAGAGGACGCGGTTAGGTTTAGGTATGGGGTGGGGGTAGGGTACACGCGATCCTAGGGCGTCGTTTAACTGACGCTAAAGGGCGCCTAAAGCGTCAGATATTGAAGCATGTCCAAATGCTTCCCAAGTTAAGTGACGCCTTGGGGGTGAGAATGGGCTGAAATGGTTGGCCAGCTACACACTGACTGCGAGTCCTCCTGGTCCCTCCTGCCCTAACAAACATCCATTAATGACTAAATCACTGTCCTGCATTAGTAGAACACTCTCTCATTATCTGCCCAGGAAAGCAGATCCCATTAATAAAATTTTACCATGCTGGCATCTCGTCCTGCATTTCATTTGCTTGTCCTCCTGCTGTTCCAATCCTGTGTGATACTATAGAAGGTAGGCTATTTTGAAATGCACCTCACTATTTTTTTTTTTCATACAATGAACAAGTTAGTGGGGGTCCAGTGACATTTAGGACCATCAGGCTATGAACAACATAAGGGTGAGTAAATGATGACAGAAATTCTCAGGACCATCTGCTTGTTGTACCTACAGTACAGTATTTTGCTTGCTCATGTTTATTGTGCTGAATCAGGATTTTGCACTTTGTTGTTCCCTCAGCTAAAAATATCAGTGGGTCATTCCATGTCAACTCAACCAAAGATTCTTTTTTAAATTAGTTTTTTTTTATAGAAAGACAAACATAAATTGTGATGAAAGCCAAAATATTAAATTTCACGGATGTTGTTCTGATTGTTTACTGAGTAATCCACTATGGGGCTTAAAAATTACAATTTTAACCAAATTACAAGGGGTAAAAATTACTTTTTACAATTTTATTTTTACACAGAGCTTGGTTGGTCTTAGTTGAATCTGTTGACTTTAGCAGTCTTTGTTTCATACATGCCAGTTCAAAAATGGCAAAAATCACTTGTGTTTTTTTTTGCCTCAAGTTTGCATACCTGTAAAGAAATATTAAATATATTTTAATATTAAACTGGTTCTTAACAAACTTTCCTTATGGTATCTTAATTTGAAAGTTCCTTAATGTTTCAGTCCAAGTGATATGGAGATTTTAAATAGGCTCCATGAGTAAATTGGTCAATTGGTCAAAAAAATCAATTGTGGGTCACTTTGAATACAGCTGATACTTTGAATGTTTAAACTAAAAATGTATCTCGTTTTCTATCAGCTCAATTGCATTGACCATATCTGTCTGAGTGCCATAAATATTATTTTTCTAAAGTTGTCATGCTCTAAAAGTATTCTCTTCTAGATTCTCATTCTTAAAAACAAAACAAAAAACAAACAAAAAACAAAACTTTTCTTTTGAAATCTTCAAGGCCATATATAGTTCAGTCCCATATTTGGGGATCAAAGTCCAAGTCCAATAGACCAACCAATCTTTGTGTAAAAATAAAATAATGATGCTGCCATCTTTCTAAAGTGTTTTACCCCCCTGTAATTTAGCTCGAAATCTTTGGTGACAATTTTTATTTTGACCCCTTTCTACAAATAATTTGATTTCTCAGTAAATATACATCAGTGACATTTAATCCAAAATTTGAGCCAGTGAAGATTCCAAACTTGTTGATTTGACACAGAATGACCCCAGTTCTTCCTAAATTATCCCTTGTACTTTTTTAATTCAATTAAACAAAATGTTTCTAGCCATTCTTGCACATCCAATTAGAAATAGAAACCCCTATTTGAAATGGATTGTAACCATCATCCCCGTAAGATAACTGCTTGATGCAAGGCCACTCGACAGTCTGCTGCAATCTTGTTTAGAGCTGAAGTGAGCTTTGGGCCATTGGCTCCTCTGAGCGCAGGACTTGGCAGAGCTTTCGATAGAAATGTGTAAGTGGGAAGTTTCTGATAGTGTGAATCCCTTTGTAGTAAACTAGAGGAGCTTTATTGGAAGTGTACACTGACAGCTCATGCTTGCGGGTGGGGAAGAAAGCAAGACGAAAAGATGGGTTTGCTGTTCGGAACTACACATCTTAAAAACTAAAGATGCCTCAAATATCCTGTTGGATACTCAAGGAACTGCAAAATGCAATTTAAGTGCCTCAAAGCTCTTTCTCTTATAGGGTTACTGGAGGAGCATTGACAATCTTTGCGGTTCTTGCTGGAACTTATGGGATCCTTTAAGCACTTTTGTATTGAGTTCAGAGGTTCTGGAGTCACCTTTTCACTACCATGAGACCTTAAAGCCACAATATGTATTTTTTCTGCATTAAAAATAGCACAAATAATTGTATCTATGTTATATATTTCTGTTAGATGTGTACTTACATTATCCTGACAGTTTCCACCAAATTTCAAATATGGAGAAATTTATAGTTTAATTCGAAGACACGGGACGTTTCTTTATTTCCGTTTCGTCGCCCGTCTATGGCGTCATATAACCTTTGACTCCTCTATTTTCTCGAACTTCCTTGCAGAACCCAGCGAAACCGCCAAACACAAAGGGGAACACTGGACTACCGCCAATAAAGCAAAGAAAATGACGAAGAAAAAAAAGTAGTACGTATTTTTATGTGTGTAAATCACGTGCCCGCTCACGAGCGCTCACTCTTAACAGACACTGTCCCCGGTGCTGCTCCTCGCGCATAAAGCGCTCCCCGTTCACAGTAACCGTGTCGTCTCATTCAAAACAGCCAACTGTTGCTGTTAGTGAGCCTCGCACATTGAATACTCATATGAGTCAGGCTGCGAATGTATGTGGCCGCTTCAGCTCTCTCATGCTTACTAAAAAACGCCTCACCTCCGGCGCCGCGCACTTACTACATTCCCTTTAGCCTTTAGGATGAATAACGCAAACCCAGTCAAACGTTAGACTGCAGTATCTTATGTGCTTTATAATCCGGTGCGCTCTATATATGAAAAATGTTCTAAAATAGGTCATTCATTGAAGTAGTAATATTAATATTTATATTCGTCTGTATTATAGTTATGGACCACGATTACGCTTTGCCTGCACGTTCTGCTGCTACAGCCAGCTCATTAGCTAAAGCTCAAACGTACCTGAAAAATATGACCCGAGAAGGGTTTGGGACAGGAGAAGCATGACACAGGTAAACATTGGGGTAGCATTTAAAGCTTCTTGACAAGCTAAATCTACAGAGAGATGCCGTATATCCGTATATTTTGTGAAACGATGATGTCATGAGCTGAGCTGGTTGTCATTGACAGCGACAACAACTCCCGTGAGCCCACGCTCTTTCCCGACGTCATCAAAGTACGTCTTTTGTTATTATTTTAAACGAGTGACCCCTGGTGGCCAAAAATCGCATACTGTACGTTTAAAGGAGTAGTTTACTTAAAAAAAAAAAAAAAAAAAAACTTTTTCTGAAAATTTACTCACCCCCGTGTTATCCATGTCTTTCTTCAGTTAAAATAAATTAAGGTTTTTGATGAAAACATTCCAGGATTTTTCACTTTACTGGTAACCAACAATTCAAGGTCCAAAAGACAGTTTCAGTGCAAACTGCAAACCATTCAAAGGGCTTTAATTGATTTCAGACGATGAATAAGGGTCTTACCAAGCAAAGTTTTATAAGCTCAAATGGTCGCCTTTCTCTGTTCTGTGATGCCCGTTCATGACTCTCCTGTTCAAATGCGTTTATCAAAATGAACAAATCTTTTTTCGTGTCATTTGGTTCATTCAATGAACGAAATCAACAAATTGACTCGGGAAAAGATTTGTTCATTTTGACTGATTTTGACACATTGACTAAAGAAAGAATGACATGGATATCTTGGATGACATGGGGATGAGTAAATTATCAGCAAAAGTATTTTTTTTTTTATTTTTTATTTTTTTTTTTTAAGTGAACTACTCCTTTAAAGTGCTTTGGAGGGAAATAGAGGAACTTGAATGCTATAAAACAGGTTATTGGGTAAGATTTTTTAACATTTAAGTGGTTCCAGGAAGATCTCTTACGTTATACAGCAAGTCAGCATCTGGGGGAACCCAATGGTTCTGGAGGCCAGAATAAGATTATTATTATTATCCTATTTTATTATTATTATGCTTAAATTAAAAAAAAAAATACAAATAAAATATATTCTGATTCAACACAGTCTCATGAAGATGCGTATCTATACCACGAGTGTCATTTCTCGTGGCATTTACACGCCAAAAGTGTTTTTTTCGTTTATATGGTACGCACTAAAAAACCCTGGGTTAGGTTTAGGGGGAGGGGGGTGGGGAGTTCGTGCGTATTATACGCAAAAAAGTGCGTATCATATGTACGCGAAAATCGCGTGCCAAATACACGCAAAAAAAACTGTTTTTGGCGTCTGATTCAGTATACAGGCTTACATTTATTTAGTATAGGCCTATTTTATTGATTAATTGAAACCTTGAAGAAGAAGAAGAAGAAGAAGAAGAAGAAGAAGAAGAAGAAGAAGAAGAAGAAGAAGAAAAGTTTTATTCTGTCACGATTCACGAAACTGCTGCTAGTCATCATCGCTTCAGTGAGCGAACCTCGCGCAACAAAGATCAGCTGATCATCATCCAATTTGAAAGTACTGCTCCTCTCATTAAAGCTTCAGCTGTTTGCTCGACTCTCAGTTAACGTTACAAGGTTTGTAAACTCGCCAAAGAAATATAAATATACTACTCACTAATGTCTACTCACTATATATTAAAACACATACATATAAACTAAATTAATTTTATTTATTTATCATGTTTACAGTGTTGCACAGTCACGGCCGCATTAACCATAGGGCTAGGCGGGGCTTAAGCCCCGGGGCCCAAGCAAGGAGGGGGCCCGTGATTGGCTGTGGAGCAGATACTGCAAGCCATCTGATTACCAAAGCCTTACCACGCAACGTCCCCCACAAATTATCCCTGTTATTTAGTTGCACTTTGCCTTATCATGGAATCATTATCATTAATAGAGACGTTCGCAAAGACCCGCCTTTTTTAGGTACTATGTGACGGACGGGCCACGAGCCAGGCGGCTCTCGCGAGTCACGCACATCATGTTCTCATGCACTCACGCAGTGAAAAATACTTCGCGGGGCAAAGACTAACGTTACACCGAGTGATTACGAGAGAGAGTTCAGAGCAGCTTACTGTTGATATGAAACAAAGTCTCAACTTTTAAATATTGTCATTTAAGTAATTTAAACATTACCGTTTTCAAGTTCATGTCCACCGACTGACAGCTTTGTTGTCGGACAAAGTTGCGTATTCGGCGTTATGATTGGCCAGGCCACCTGTCAATCAAACCCCCTAGGCATGCAGGGCCAACGGCTCTGAGCAGGGCATGGTAAATTGAAACGTCAGGTTTTAATTTGATATGACAAATATATTTATTCTATATTTAACTTGTGAACGACCGACCTGCTGCTGCACGTAGGCCTATAGATGATTGCTGCCTGCGCCTTATTAGAATAGGTTATATATCAACCAATAAATCGCCTTTACTCTTCTCTTCATTCTAGTCTATTCTTAAAACACAGCGTCATCATCGACCCCACAAACTTTCGGTAAGTTTGAATATTAACTTGATGGATGTATAATTTTGCTTTTTGTGTTTGATTAAACTCTATATTCGCCTAAAGGACTGGCGATAATATATCCGGTAGAAATATTTAAATTTTGCTGCGCCATCATGATGTAAGTTTATAATTTAAACGCGTTTTTAAACGTTGTGGTTTGGATACAAAATATTTCAAACTGCTCAGGCACAGTGAGCAGCGGGAGAATTTATTTTGTAAATGCTGGTTTTAAGACCAAGATGAACCATAGACTGTGGTGAACTTGAGACGGTTTTGCACAGCGCACTTGAATCCGACTCTGAGGTCTCAAAGTGACAGACGCCGCTAATAAAGCTGCTGTCGCCATGTGTGTCAATAATGTTAATCAAACATCAGAAAGAAAGTAATTTACTGCATTTGACTGAATTACTTTTGCAAAATTAACAAGAATGAATGTTGAATTTATAGTGAAAACCATGTATTGTATATTTGATACTTTATATAATATTATTCAGTGCTTTAAGTTTTTCATAGGTCGATTTATTGTGCCTTTGTTCTATTTTAATTTGTGACTCTTGTCATCAGTAAGCTTGAGATTATTTTCTTAAGCTACTATTATTTTTTGGTGATATTGAAATTGGTCACAATAATTATGAAATTTTAGTCAATACATTTTGATATGATAAAAAAATCATGTTAAAAATAACATAACTTAACTGTGAAGTATATCATGGATAAAATGACTCGTAGGCTATAATAATATAACATTTAGCTCATGTAGTTGGTGACCTAAAGTGGTGGGGGGGGGGGCCCTGCAGTAACTCATAGCCCCGGGGCCCAGTGAGCTCTTAATACGGCCCTGTGCACAGTGGGATGACGGTTTTAGCCGCGATGCTAACTAACTTAATCTAATGAACTAACGTTAACGTTTATGAACAAATGGAAATCATTGAGTTATTGTATTAGATTGTTTTAGCTATTCAATTCAATGTATTCTGTTCAACTGTGTCGACAAATTGCTGATATAATAACGTTAGTTGATTCCTGCTGACATCATTGGCTTTTGTTATGAATAACACGAGATAGGTAATGACAGTTTGGTCTATTTTTGTTCATTTAACGTTACTATAGCCTAGTATAGGCTAAGGTGCCCTGTAGTTTATTTACTACAGGCATTCCTTCAAATACCATTTTTAAAGCCAATTACTGGTCAATAAATATTATGTTGTGAATGGATAATCAGCTTTGTTCTTTTGTTTCCCCAGAACAACCACTGTATTTCTACAATCATCTGAACATTTCAGGGGCAACATGGCATAACAGTAAGTTACCTGCACCACATGCAAGTACTTTATTGAACGTTTCTGTGTGAAATTGTATTGTTTGATTGTGTACTTGTGTTATTTGGTCTAAGGTGTTTTTGGGGTCTTTTTTTTCGTATATTAATGGCAAAGGTGAAATTACACTCTATTTAGCCTAAACAGGGCTATGCAACATGTTTGTATTTTTGAGAGAATATTGTTTATGCATGGCTATTGAAAAAGCTAAAAATGAAAGTTTCTGAAATAAGGCCACAAAACACATAATACATATTTGCAGGGACCTCAGTAAGCTGAAATACAAGTTTGAACAAAAATAAAACAAATTGATTTATTAATTGGAACATATGTGTTTCTATGCATTTTGTTGAGATGTCTTTTAGTGGATCCGGACGATATATCAGCCGCCAATATAATATCGGCCGAAATGGTGCATTTTTTACACATCAGTATTTTACACCGCCAAAGCCTTATTTGAACAGTGAGTGATGTAGATGACTGACTGATGCGCTTGTAAACTGAAAGAACGAGCAGAGAGAGTGAAAGCCCCGCACTCTCACTGTCTTCAATCTGTCTTGCTCTCTTTCCCTCCCTCGCGCTTATTAATAAATTGAGTTGACTGAATATCTTTGAGAATACACAATGGTAAAAGTTTGGAAGACCAAAGTTTTTTTTTCCTGGTCTACCACTGGTTGTGAAGAAAAAGCTTTCCAAAAAGCTTTCCACACATTCAGATGACAAACCACACTTCAAATATACAACAACAACAGCAACAAAAAAATCTATCTAGTGATGAAATGTTTTCTGTTTTGAGACAAATCTTGTGCAATGTCTTAAACTGCCTGGATAATCACACAATGTGTGCCGTGGTCCGTTAGTGACACATCCATTTCGCAAACTAATGGATTTTTAATTTGGATAATTTTGATTTTTTTTTTTACCTTGTGGTTCATTTATGTTTTGTTTCTTTTAATTAATATTCCTTGTTTCATTGATTAATAACTGTATTTTTATTTATTATTTACATGTTCAAAAGAAAAAAAAAATAATGATCTCAATTCAAATCAAACTAATGACTCATTTGAACCAATTCACTTTAATGAAAGGTTAAGACAACAGCTGATCTGTCCAACAATGAACTCAAGAGATATAAATAGGAAACACGTCACAATAAGGTTCCATTTATTAAAGTCCAGTTAACTACATTAGTTAACATTCTATTAATATATTTTCTTTGCGGATTTACTCCATGACAAAACCACCCCAGTCATTCTAAGATGATTCATTCTATCTAAATAGAGCTATTCGAGTCATCTGGTGAAATCGTTTTTATTATCGCAAAATATATCGCAGAAAAATAAAATATCGCAATGTGATTTTTTTTTTTACCAATATCATGCAGCCCTAATCCTCGCTATGTGTTTTCTATACAGAGATATCTAAAATCGGTAAATATCGGTATCGACGATAACAGCAATATTAATATCGGTTATCGGTATCAGCCACAATTTTCACATCTGTGTATCACTAAAGTCTTTTCTTGTATAGCCTGTTGTATATACTGTACATTGTTGATTATTCACGTTGCGTAAGTATTAAACTATTTGTTTGTGTATTCTATTCATTGATATTAATCTATTACTAGCTTCTTTTCTCAAGTGCATGGAAGTGTATGTATTAAAATAGATCTAAAATATTTAATAAACAATTCTTATTTTGTATTTGGTTCAGTTTGTTTATCATAATAGAAATGTACAACATGTAATAATAATAAATAAATAAAAATTGGTTCTTGGAGGCATCCAAAGCGGTTCCACAGAGTGCCTAAAATAAGAGTTCCTCTGGAAACCTGGGTGGTTCCTCAGAGCACTGCCCCTTTTTTAAAGGGTTCCTAGAGGATCTATAGACGGTGTGGCAAAGTGACGAACTCCAAAAGGTTCCTCGAGGCACCTTCTCTTTTTACAGTGTATGCCATTCAGTTTCATTATATCAAATTTCCTCCTTGTAGTACATCTTTAAAATCCGATCCAGCTTAAATTGTATGTTGCAGAGATTTATGAACAGTGCTTCTGAATTAGTTTACCACCTTGCTAAGCAGTGTTCAAGAAACCAAATGTCCCCCAAGGCTCTTGATTCAAACACAAAGTATACAGCTAAGCAGAAATGCATTTAGTATTTAGACGTTTAGGGTTATTTTAACAGATGGAAAAACAGAAAGGGCTTTACAGCCTCATCATTTGTTTTCATACCTGTCTCTCAGTTTAATTAGCATCGCAAACCGTGTGTTTGCTAGCTGTACGGCTAACTAGATCACATCTTGTGTGATCTCAAGCATCTCTCAAGCTGAAAGTAGCGGCTCTACCGCAGGAGATTGAGGGATCAAAACATCTTAAGTGATTTCAGAGGCAGCAGGTGCTTTTGAGGTGAGGACCTCTGATGTGTTAGAAGTGACATAGCCATGTCACCTGAATGATTATAGCATCCACCGACTGCTTTCAAAAATCTATGCAATGATTTAGTGTTCGTTTTGTACGTTTCAATAGACTCCAACCTTAGTTTTCAATTTTAAAATCTCAATATCAATTCCACAATTTAATTTTTTTTTATGTGCTCACTGCACTTTGTAAACATGATGGCTACTGTTCTAGACTAAATATGAGCATGCATTTCCTCATCTCAGTTGCACAAAAACAGATTCAGTATTTCTCAAAATGTAAAAAAGCAGGTGGAGTGAAATCTCAGAATAATATACAAAACTGCCTTATGTTAAATAATACAAATATACTTTATGTATTTAATCTTTCTTTAATAAGGTTTTTGCTGCTGACCTTCGATGATCCAATTCCACTATAATAATATAATAAGCAAAAACAAAGTAATGCATTACTGTCCATAAAAAAAAATATCTCAAATAAAAGTAAACTCAATTAGTTACTTTTCTTAAGGTGTAATGCATTATTGTAACGCATTCTTTTTAAAAGTAACCTTCCCCAAAACTATATGATGCTTTCTGCAGCCAGATGGGATTAACTACTAGTAGGGGTTAATGCGGGACCATGCTTTTTGTAGATTAGAGTTCACTTTTTCTCATTCACTTGCTAAACGTAATTTTTAGCATTTAGACAGACTGTAAATCTCACATTGTTCATATAGCTCAAAAAATAAAGCACATGCTTAAGGTCATGCAATATCATGCGATTCCCTAGCAATGTATGAACTGAAAAAAATGAATAATTTGAATGCAAAAGTGGCTACTGATTTTTTTCTTAAAATTAAACCATTAAGAAAATGGAAAAATTTGAAATTAATAATGATAAACAATGATTTTAACTAACTAAAAATCCAAGGATTTACTAAATAAGTGACGTGTATGGCTATATGATGATCATTCAAACATATTTGATGTTAATTTTTAAATTATTAAAGAAGTTCAATAACACCTCATTGCTGCCATTGTGAATAATGTTATCAACATGAACATAAACACCGGAAGCTCTCTGCTAGCACTTCAAATGCTCTTCCACTCCAGGAAATTTCAAAGTGCCCCTGAATAACAGCACCTGCTGGAGTTGGTCTATGAGGTCAGGCTGTGTGGTCAATATCTCATAAAAGCCCAGGGGAATTTTATTTTGCTTTGATTGTGCATGAAGTGGTTGCCTTTTGAGGTGCCAAAAAACTCGATAGGGTAGTCTAATCAATTTCCAGGTCTGCAGACACTTGCTATACAGCTCTCTGAAGAGGTCTTTTGAGTGTCCACATACAAACAGGTCTTGTCACATAAAGCCAAGCTATATGTCTGACCAACCCAATTGTGAGGTATTGCCCAACTTGCTTTGAGGATAAGGGTAGACAACTAGAGAGCTGAATGTTGCTACTGATTCAGAGTAAACAAGGCTGATAAGAAATACCTCTTTCCAAGAGGGAGTTTCATTGCAGCCAGGGGTAGAGTTTAGAGTACAATGAAAGGAAAAAGAGGACATCTTTATGTACTAGAATACAGTTCCCTTTCGTATGGGAACTCCTATGTCTCGTCGGAGGAGTTTCCAATGAATTGGGATCATGCTAGGGAGACTAACTGCCTTCGAGTGAATTAAAAACGAGCCAATGAATATTGGCATGTGGGACTTGCATTCCGCGTCCCGCCTATCAGTGCAGGTATAAAGCGGAAGCGAGCGCACACACATTTGGTTTACGCCGAGGAGCCGGACGGTGTCCAGTCCTCCGCGAAGGTACAGCAAGCAAGGCGACCGAACAAGACGTCTCCGTTCTCTACTCAGGGAACGAGGGTTACCATACATAACCGAGACGTTCCTTTTCGTATGGGAACTCCTATGCCTTGTCGGAGGAGGAAACTCCTCTAATAAGACGTCTCTGTTCCCTACTCAGGTAACGAGGGTTACCATATGTAACCGAGATGTTTTACTGTACAACCATCATGTGTGTTTATATAAAGCATTATATAAAAGCAAAATTATATAAAGCAAAAATAAAGCATTTTCACTTGTGGTCTCAGACTTTTGGACCCCATTTATGAGGTCATACGCTTGCATACATCTTTTCCAAAACGTACAATTGCATATAAAAGCATAGCTCTTTCACCTTTGTATATATACAAATGTATCTAGACACGCTTCTGAATTTTTAACACTAAAACATTAATATGAGCACCATGAGTATGAGTATGAGTATCATCCAAAACATGCTTGAAAGTTTTAGTGAAAAGTCAAAGATGATCCAGGATACTAACTGATGTATCACCCCATTTACAGTTACAGAAATAAATATGTTTGCATGAATGTACTGTATGTAGCTCATCATTTGAAATGGAGCGGAAATTATAAATCAAATATAGATGTGGTTGATGCTTCAGAGTTCAGAGAGGGCACAGACTGATTCAAAAGGGTAGTTTGAGGTTCAAAGTTGCCCTGATTAAACTGACATGTTTGTTTGTTTGGTAATGCCATGCCAGATTTTGTGGCTATTTTCATTTCGGTATAAGGTTTTATTTACAATTTTTTTTGCTTAAAATAAATACATCTAAAACTAGCCTATATTTTGATTACCTTTATTAAAAATGTCCTCCGACGTATTAACAGAATAAAACAGGTTTATTACGGAGTTAAACCCAGCCCAATCTAATGAAATGTGCTTCAGGGATAAAGGATTTTTTATTTTATTTTTATTAGCGCTCATAATAATAAGGGAGCTCTGGAGTGGTAACTTGTTAGAGAATAGAGCTGAGAAATTTGATGATTAGGATTGATGAAAATTGATGATCTGAAAAAGAGTTTGCTAATAATTTCAAAGTCACATAAATAATAAAGGCTGCTGTACATTTTCAAGAGGCTCATTTCTATGCACAAACACACAGCAACTCATTCCGAAATGCACTCAGCAAAAGATCTCTTAAACTGTTCTCAAAGGGTTAAATCTGGCTATAATCTATCGCTATGCCTTTATGTCAGTGAATTAAAAATGGCAATCTAAATTGTAAAATAAGTGGAAACAATTAAATATACAATACTGACTGATACAAATAAATTAATGAATAATAAAGCCTCAGTCTCCCTTGGCCGTCAGATGCCATCAGAATAGAAAATATTTAGTTCCAGTATTAGCACTGTGTCTGTGTTTGAATAAACTGGAATATATGGTTAAACATTTGATGGCACTATACAACATTGATTATTCATACATTACTGCTGCAGAAGCACACAGAAGTCACAGAGTTTGTTTATTATCGTGTATAGTTTAAGGTGTATTTACGTCATCAACAGGCAAATCTTAAATGGTAACCATCATAACAACAAGCTGTTTCAGTAACAATCTCAGCAGGAAAGTTAAATTATTCCTCATAGAGATGAACGAAATCATTCACTAGCCTGTTTCTCACAGCAGGTGGCAGAACACACGATATATTTCATATTTGATTTACACAATTTAACTTCGATATAAACTCCACAGGCATCTGGTACTCCACTTAAGAATTCATTCTAGTCTTTCTGCGCTTGCATTGAAACTAGCTAGCCAATTTGCAAAACAATAAATCAAGAGGTGACAGTGCTTTACAAAACACCAACAGTGGAAAAACTTGGTAATAAGCTGGACTGTCACTCAAAGTTCCCGAAGTGAAATTTGCAATTTGGTATCTGCATGCTTCATCTATCACATTTAAGCCAGACGTCTATTAGTGCGCTGTAACTCGTTCGAGATAAGCTCTCATCTAATTGCTCACACCCTTAAGTGCTTCACATCACTGATGACAGCATAGCCATCTGCATTTTAATGTGTTATCATGATAAAAGTAGTAGTGTAGGGTCCTATATGATTATGAGTTTGTCTGTAGTCAGATTGAGTTCTTTATTTTGCATTGAACCTCAGAAGATTAGCATCCAGTTTAATTAGCAGGATGCCCTAAGGAAATATACCAATATCAGAAAATGTAGTTTTTGATGTAATTGTTACGGCCTGTTGTTATATTGTTATAGCCCCCTTCGTTGCATGAGATAAGAACATGGTACTTGAGAACTTTGTAACATATCAAGGTTATGATATGTGTGTTTACATGCAACCGTGGTTTGGAAGATGTTGCTTTTATATTTCTCATCAAGAAAATTGCCTTTCAAAAACCTTCAAAATCCAGGAGATTTGCATAAAAGAACAAACTAGCATTTTACTTCAAACTGTCTAACATTTTAGCATGTTGGTCTGTGCAGTGAAACTCTTGTATCCGTGTCTCCTGCTTCAGTCGTTGGATGACAGCTAGCTAAACTACATGGTGATCGCTATCCATCACAGGGGTTCACGGTTATAATTCTGTGTTCTATACCCCTGCCTTTCATTACTCTGACTTACAGAGTGAAAAGGGAGGCAGCGTTGAATGATCCATGCTGTTAATTCTCTCGTCCGGTGCTCCTTTATACCCTGTTCTCTCCATCATCGAAGTAATTACACTTCCCGTTTTCCCAAGCTGAAGGTGTAAAATTCAATCAGCAGTCAAGCAAATTTAAATCCCCAGCTCCCATATGTAGTGGCAACAGAGCACAAATTATTGATTTATCTGTTAAGCCCCGTTTTGCTTGTTGTACCCGTTTTGTTTGCTGTGCCTGCACGTGCACATCTACGGCCCAGACATTGCCTTCCTATTCCCTTTATTTCTAAAACAATGAATTATGCACCAGGCAAAGCATAAAACAAGCAGTTTTTTTTTACTGCACTTTATCATTATTTTAAGGGTTATTGACTTCAAGTCTGAAGTTAAATGCTCTCGCAGGTGCTTTTTTTTATTTAAAAATATTTGATTGATTACATGTAACTATTTCGTTTTTTGTGTGTAATTGAAGCTAAAATATTCAGGCACTGCCCTGAGCATATAAATGAAACTAGCATGATTTAGCCAATATACTGAACAGAAAATGGGCCAGCATAAAGTACAGTGGCCAGAAAGTCACCCAAAAGTATCAAATGTATTCACTCAGCATTTTGTGTGCTTTACATTCTACCGTGCCGGGTTATTACTGCAACTAAAAGCATAAACAAATCTAATTCTTGAAATAAAATAAACATTAACAGTTTTTTCTTTCAACTTTCTCATTTTCATTTCATTTCACTGTTTATTCTTTAGCGATCTAGCGGTTCGGTTGCGAGTTTGCACTAAGGGCTCAGCCCACTGCTCACCCCTCCCTTTCGAAGAAGCTATGGCTTATTAGCTGGCTAATATGAGCTGTTATGCTGTAGGGCTGTGGCTGAGCTGGTTAAAGCGTAAAGCATTGTTTATACTCGACGTGTCCGCATGAGCGCAAAGGTGTGCGCGGCAAAAATGACGTGATTGTAACAGCGCGTGCGCCTCCTAGACACCATTTACTACACACAACAGGCTTTTTCCTCTGATTTTGAAATCTCTCCGTGATCAACTTAAAATGCTTCCAAGATCGACTTATCGACGGATTGGTGATTCCTGTAACATACTGTTTTACGGTCAATGACAAGAGTACTAATCAGCTGTCTCACGAACGTAACCAGCACATTTATCCCCACATAGCAAAGCCATAACACAGCGAGTGAGAAGAACTAAGTTACATGAAACAGTCCAACTACATATTTTACACCATTGACAAGGGAAAAGTCACTACTCACGGTGTTTATGGCTAGCTTCTAGCTTTCTGCTTCTTCTCTTTCAAGGTAGTGACGAAACGCGTCCTGTAGCGCTGTTTGTTCGCGCTCGGCTACGGTAGAAACATGATGTCACAATATGTCGACCTTCACAGAAGGGGGTGCCCGCGGTTATCTAGATACAGTATAAATGTCTCATTCTAAGGTAATACAAACGTTTATTAAGTTCTTTATACACCACTGAAAACATAGTTATGGACGTCATATTGTATTTCTGTTAATAGATACTCGAAATCTTTACACGTTGCACCTTTAAAATACAAAAAATAACTAAAATTTAAAACTACATATGAAGAGTTCAGATGCAAAAGCCTCTAAGTGCCATTTGAAATTTTGTTCTAGAATGACCATTTTTATCAAGCTTGTGTATTTAAGTTCAGTAATTTCACTTAAATTACAATTAATAGGTAATCTATTCCATTGCCATTTAAGTGAAATTACTGAACTTAAATATACAAGCTTGATAAAAAATGATAATTTTAGAAGAAAATTTCAAATGGCACTTAGAGGCTTTTGCATCTGAACTCTTCATATACAGTTTAAAAAACTAATTACAAAATGACTAAAAATGACTGAACCTAAAATCAAAATTGAAAATCTAAAAATAAAACCTAATTCAAAATACACGAAATACATTACTATTATTTTATATTTCTATTCCTGTTTTCTTCATAATAAAACCTATAATATAAAATATAAATGTTAAAGTATGCTATTGAATAATATTGTCATATGATGATGAGCTTTTTATTGATTGAGCAAAGTACAACAAATACAATACTTTGACCTGTACTGACTTCTAGCAAGAGACTTGTCAAGAGCAGACCGCTTACCCTATTTTTTTTTTTTTAAATGCTGATAGATAGCACAAGTAAGAGGGAGGTGGATGGAAAAATGTTACGTGATGGGTCACAGTTCATTTTCAATGAAAAGGGTGAGCATAACTGAGAGTGGGTGTATCATGAATTAAGTGAAGTGAACTGTATTTCTTGTAAGAGCTGCACCGCACGGCAACCCTAAGTGACTGGCTAGCCTATGGCAGGTAGTCTGTTTCACTCCATCCTTCCATATGAATTTTTTTATGAAAATAACTAATATCTTAAAGATTCTGTGATTTCTTCTCCTTTCATGTTTTGTGCAAAAAAAAAAAAAAAATCATTGTTATTTTGATTAAGGATTACAAGGACACATGATTTAAAAAAAGTGCGCAAATAAATAATTTATAGTAAATACTGCAATATTCCATAAAAAGAAGATTTGTCGATTTTACTTTAATGGTGACTTTAATAAAGTGGATTTACTTATTATTTTTTTCAAATCAACTTATATGCCAACTTATATGGCAACCATATGGTATAGTTCGCTGGGCTTAGTTGGTTTAATCTGGTCTAGTTGGTCTCCCAAGCCTGGAAAAGATGGGGTTTAGTTGGTCAACAAGCTGGTCTCCTTAGCCCTGAACCACAAGTGCCCAAAAGCCCTCTAAAATCAATCAAAACAGACTAATGTGACCAGCTTATCCAGTCGATGTCAACAGCTAACCACCTTAAAGGGATAGTTCACCCAAAAATAAAAATTAGCCCATGATTTACTCACCCTCAACTTCAAGTCATTATATATGACATTCTTCTTTCAGATGAATATAATTGGAGATATATTTAAAAAATGTCCTGGCTCTTCCAAGCTTTATAATGGCAGTGAATGGCTTTATATTACATTATAAGTCCATAAAGTGCATCCATCCATGATAAAAGTGCTCCACACGACTCCGGGGAGTGCTCCAAAAGTGCTCCACGGCTCTGGGGAGTGCTCCAAAAGTGCTCTTGGGAGGTTAATAAAGGCCTTCTGAAGTGAAGCGATGTGTTCGTCTAAGAAAAAATATCCATATTTAAAACTTTATCGACTAAAATAACTAGCTCCTGGCAGACGGCCTACGCAAGTTGACTTGCGCCAAAAGAGCAACACTTGAAGATGTATGACATAGGTTGTAGGAGTAGCGTAAGCCTCTTGTGGTTCAAACAAACAGGGCTGGGCAACAAACTCGAGCTCCTCTAATATTTCTCTTTAAAAATGCTTGTTTTAGACTTCTAATACTTAACTGGTGATTTGTTTTGCTCTATCCTCTACAGTTCCACATACATCAATGCGTCGTGCGTCAGGTCAAGTGTTACTCTTCCACCGTAAATGGATGTGTACAGCCGTCTTTTGGAAACTAGATATTTTAGTCGATCAAGTTTTAAATATGAAATTTTTCTAACATGAAACACATCGCTTCACTTCAGAAGACTTTATTAACCCGCCTGGAGCTGCATGGAGCACTTTTATCATGGATGGATGGACTTTGATGGACTTAACAGCCATTCACTGCCATTATAAACCTTGGAAGAGCCATGCAGGGCATTTTTTAATACACTGAAAGAAGAATGTCAATGTATACACCTTTGATGACTTGAGGGTGAGTAAATCACAGGCTAATTTTCATTTGTGGGTGAACTATCCCTTTAAGGTGGTTTTCTCAGCTGGGATGTATTAACTTGTTTATCTCTAAACATTGTGAGCTAAACTCCATATACGACACAACTTGAGGCTAATGTTGTTGTATTGCTAGAGCATTAAGAGCATTAATCTTCATATCTCTCTCTCTCTGACAGATTCATTTGGGACAGGTGGGGTGCTTGAGGTGCCGTGTTTGCTGTTTCTTTTTTGTGTACTGTATGTTTGCCAAGGCAAAAACAATGACTCATCAGTCATCACACAGGTCCAGCAACAACTTCCACTCCGTCAGCAGCGCTGTAACTCTCATCTCACTCTTTCTTCTGTTACTCTGTTTTCACATTTTCACAAAACCCATATTTGTGCTCAGTTTACAGAGGAGAAAGACTGTCAACTCCAGTCAATGCAATTATTATTACAGTTCTTATTTTCAGGTACATTCCTTTAATACATTACTAAAGTTTTTTTTTAATTAAATTTTCATAAATGAAGAAATCACTCTTTTTTCACAAAAAGAAAATATGCAATATGACAAATTATTTAGCTAGCCTATATTTTAACTCTATAAATTGAGGATGGCAACGCAATGATGGCATATGATGCTAATGCTAAATATTTCTGGTTGGTTTGTATTTTTCAGGACATACTTACTGATGCTTTCAAGACTTTTTAGAAGTAATTTTTGCTATTGCACCAAAACTTTTATCTATTAACCAGCGGGATAACACTGTATTGGTTGGAAAAACAAAAAAAAAAAACAGAAGAATTTGCAGCAAAAACATTTTTTTTTAAGTGCAAAAAGACTTGTTGGAATTATTTTCTGTTGCAATCAATATAATGCCAGAAATACTGCTGATTTATCTTAAATGTGGAACCCGAAACATTCCATTTAGAAGGTTTTGCATACCTGAAATTAATATCCTCCAAAAATTTAAGCTAAGTGCCATAAATTCTCAGATGTTTTGGCTCACACAAAAATGAAAAAGCAAGAGTCCTTGAGGATTAATAAATTATCCACTTATGGAGCCACTTTCAGTCTATGTTTGTCTTTAAAAAATGTTTCTAGTCTTCACCATCCCTCTCTCAGCATGTCTGTGGTGCTGTTCTCTCTGAAGGAGAGACTGTGAGCCCATTACAGCTCTGTGCTGTTGATTTACTACAGTCCCGACTAAGAGTGCCGCACACTTCTGTGTGTGTGCAGGCACGTGTTGCACTCCACTGATATATGGCCAGCTGTTTGCCCACGATAAGGGTTTTGCAAGGAGAGAGAAGAACCTAAGAGAATTCCATTAATCTGAGAAAAGCAGTGTACTCTGTTGGTAAGCCGTATCAGTATAGAAAGAAAACATCTTTCAGATAGGGTTAAATCTATAAGATTGAGTCGTAGTTTAGATACTGATACATATAAGTGGTCCTCACTGTGATTACATTACAATGGTGATCTGGATAGATTTTGTATAGATACTATACTAGTCAGGGCTCAACGCTAACATTCAACTGGTCCGATAAATCTCCCCCGCCAATAATGTCACAATTCTCTATTAAAAATTCCAATTTTAATACCACAGCAAAAACTACTAAACAAACTACTAAATATCAAACATTATTCATTACATGTAACAAATTACAAGTAATAGCACAACATTTAAAGCAGAAAGAGAAATTAATTCAGTATTTGTGCATTGCCTGAGAAGCACGAGAACCAAATTGGGTTCTTTTTCGAGTCTGCTTGTGCTTGAAAGGTGAGGTTAAGGCCGTGTGTCCACCAAAGGGTTTTAAGCTGGCTAGATGTTTGAAAGCGTTCGGACAGCGCGGCGTTTTTTCCGTTGAAAATTTTCATTGCTGATACAGATATCTGCAGCACAGTTTACTTGTAACTGATTTCGCAGATCATTTGTTTCATACTAAATTAATTTTTTATCCATTTTGTTCGGTTAGGTTGTTGTACAGAAGAGTTTTGTGACGGTTGGTGTGGTATTAGTCCCGCCCCTCCTCTACTGTGATTGGACTGTTGGGTAAAAAGTGACCGTGATGAGCGCTGCGTTTTACCCAAAGATGAACATTTTTCAACTCTCTGCAACTAGCAAAAAACACTGGCACTTTAGCGTGAAAATACTGCTCAGTGCCTCATTATGCTCATGGCATTTAAAAAAAAAAACACCGCGCTCCCATTGAAAACAATTGAAAACATACGACAGGTGCATGAAAAAAACAAAAACGCTCAAAGGTCGATATATTTACACAAAGGTGAATTTCTTAAAAATGCTGTTGAAAGTGGATTGAGCACCACAACTGCTGACAGCAGAAGTGGGTGTATACACATGATGGGGGAGGAGAGAGAGTGAGCAAGAGGGAGATTTAAAGAAAGTTAAGAATAACAATTAAGAATAAAAGATAAAGATAAATAACAGTTTAATTAAAAAAAAGTGTAAAATATCAAAATGTATAATATTGATGAGATGACATGACATGGTGGTTCAGTGGTATCTATGAATGATGTCTGGATTTTGAATCTCAGCCAAGTGAAATTGTGTATGTTTATCAGCTGATACACCACCATCTGCAGCCAAGGCACATTTTATTTTGTAATTCGATTAACTTGACCTGTACTGTACAGTGGGAAGAAAGATCTTGTCATGGGTAGATTGCATTGGTACTGACAGATAGCAGCTGAAGTGAGAGGGGGCTGAGAAGTGTATACCACAGGAAGCTGTTCAGACAAATTTTCTCCGTAGGTCACGGTTTATTTTCAATAAGTGCACTTGGGAGTGAAACAGATACTATTCCTTGAATCTGCTGCGATGAGAGATAGGATGTGGAGTGCACATCTAAGAGCGGTCTGCTAGAATCAAGCTTTTAAAAAACAGACAGCAAGATACCAAGAAAATCTGTATTTCCTTTGTTAATAGTATTTTAATTTATGCTAGTACAAGCAGCTCTTGTCTGCTGTTTATGTTGACCCTAAAAAGCAATCAGAGGTTTTAAGAGTGTTTTTATCTGTAAATAAATTGAGTTTCTTTCTGTCTAACACTGGTGATAGAAAAATGTGTGATGCTTGGAATTGTAGGTCTGTAAATCATCCAAAACTCTTACTCTGTCTGATCACACGCTTCACAGGTTTGGGACACATTGTCTTTCAGGTGTTATTTCCATTGCATGGTTTAAAGTGAAATCGCAATTAACCACCCCTTTAATTAATTGATCTATATTTTATAAATGCAGAATATAGATCTTATTGAGAACTAATTATCTTTGCATAAGTTAATTCATTTTAAAATTTGAGTTGTTCTTGGAAGAATGAGCTCACAAGGTGACGAGCACACAGAACGCTTCTGACAGTTTGAGACGATGTGTTCTTGCTGGTATTGTGCAATAATACACCTGCACAGACACCTTCTGCAATACCCAAATATAATGAGAATTATTGACGATAACAGCCAGGCTGCAATGGTCTCTTTACTGTGGGGGGAAAACCAGTCTGTGTGAACCAAACTGGCCGGTTGGCTCGTTTAGCTAATTTAACACCCGCAGCACAGGCGCTTATGGAGATTCTCACTTCTGAAAACATTTTGAACACATTTGCGATTCACCATAAATTTTCAGAAAAATGCCAATATTTGAAATCTACACAGTTGATTTTTTTTTTTTTCGCATCAAATGTTCTCAGAAGTGAATTTAGTGATGATGAAGTATGAAGTATGAAGTAGCATATGTAATTGTAAAAGAACTAATTGCTGTATTGACTTGCCTCTCCTTCCTCGAATGCTGCATTGAATGGTGGGAAATATCTGCCATCAAGTTACCAAATGTCCGCCCTATGTTTTATCTTCGATTATCTATTTCACTTGGATGTACATCAGATGGACACAATACAGATGAGCTGACTGTAATCACATTTTTTTTTTGTTCTCGAGTTGACAGTGTGCTGTCCGGAGGCCATATTCTGTGCATATTCTCTCTCTTTCTATAAATATATAGGACTTTCGCTGTGTTTTCATTGACATGTTTGCCTGCAGTACAGCGTCATTCACACAGTGCACATGGAGGTCTTGAACTTGTCGGTGGTAAAGACTATATTCATTGCTGACACACAAATGGATGGATTAGCAGGTGGTGTTTCAGTGGATTGACGGTAAATATCCTCTTAATCCAGTGCTCTTTTTGTTCTGTGTTATCCTGTTTAACAGAGTTAGAAACACCACAGAGACGATTCTGTGAGTGAGTGAGCTCAGCTGTCCGCATGATTCATTTTGAATAGTGAACTATTTGAGCTAGACACGTGCAACAACAGAGTGTGTAATATTTACAGAGAACTTTAATCTCTGTTTCATAGCCTCTTTTTTATAGCCTTTTATGCCATATTAAATAGTTATGGTTAGGTTAGCTGACCTAATAAAACATGTGGCTATTAACTTAATCTAAAGAAAAATCTTGCTTGAACTTAGGGTAAGAAGTGAGTGACAATTTGAGTAGGACAATGTCCGCTCCAATTCTTTCCATTGCAATGACCCACAAGTGATACAAACTAAATTGTAGCATCTGCATTTAGTATGCCAGATTGTACCAAAATGGGCTTTAAAAGAAACTTTCAATGAATTTATAATAAAAAAAAAACAAAAAAACTCCCACACCATCAAGAGTTTAAAATATCAACATATGTCACTGTTACTGTCATTCTCAACTCTCAACTCCAGAATGTATCACATACAGCAGAGATTTTTGTTGAATTATGCATAAAACACTTTGATTTCAGTCTGATCTCTTTATTTGAATATTCCTCAGACATGAGAGCAGGTGACGTTTAGAACCTGAACCCAAATTAACATCTGCGAGGGCTGTAGAAAGTGAGAGAACAAAATTCTTTTCATGTTGCACCTGGCATTAAATATACAGAGTGGAGTCCATAATTAGTAGATAACATTTAAATAATACAAATTCGTATGCAAGTAATAGCTTGTTTTCACGTGACGTCACGCCACTGCGTTGCCATGGCGCGAAATGCAGATGGAGGGCAGGAAGTGATTTTCTATATTTAGGAAGCACTATAACGCACTCAAAATGCCTATGTTTTGCGTCGTTTATGGTTGCTCAAATCGATCAAACCACGAGGAGTGTTTATCGTGTGCCAAAAGTTGTTGTTCATAAGGGTGGAAAATACAAGAAATTGACAGAAAAACACCAGGAAAAATGCCTTGCAAACCTACGTCTGCGGTCGGGAGGAGCCGAATGGGAAAATGCCTGTGTGTGTGTGCAGTGATCACTTTGTCAAATGTGATTTAATACATTATTTATGTGGCTTATAATTACATTATTCAGGTGTTTAAATACACGTATGTGGCTGTTCGTGTAACGTACCAGTTTCTGAACTTTGTAAAGTCAAATTATGTCTGTAAGACGAGTTAGTTGCTGATATCTACAGCCTCGATGGCAGGCAAATCTCTCAATTCATTTGAAAATCGGTCCTCTTCATAACGTAAGGATCACGTCCAACATATGTTTCGATTTTCTGTTTATATATTTCTCTTGTAATAGCGTCTAAAGTAGTACAGGACAGATTTTCCTCCATCTTGTCCATTGCGCTCTTCACTCCTTGCCCTCCATCTGAATTCCGCGCGTCAACACAATCACGTGACTGCAAACCACCTATATAATTAATGAACGCTGAGTATTGAATTGGAATGTAAAATGAAAGTATTTTCCCTAGCGTTCTCAGACTTGCGGGCCTTGTGTGTTTGTTATTTGGGCAGACTGCATTCAGTTTTGGTTTTAGCATGGATTTCTTACAGTATGCCATTGTTTTTGCTATCAGCTATTTCCATTGTTTGTTTACATTCATAAGCATAATTTGCTAAAGTTTACCCATAGCAATAAATACAAATACTAAAGGGGAGCTTAAAAAAAAACTCTTTCGACAACTAGTAAGTCACCTCATCTCTATTGGAGGCATGGTACAGTTGTGTGCATCATGATCAGTTAGTCGCCTCTCCACACAACAGCAAGTGCTTCTTTGAATGTGATGGGGGACACTCTTGCTGTTCTGTCTGCAGGCAAAATGTCACCGTATGATGTATTGTACACACTGAGCGGCAGGAAACCGTCATGTGGAAGTCAATGCCATAACATTTTAGATGTCCCAAAGAAAATTTATGGCCACCAGGTAAAGTTATGATCACTAGCCCAATAGGCAATGACACAACGTTCCATTCACGCTCCACTCACTCACTCACTCACTCACTCAAAACAATGCATTGCTTTAAATGGACAAGACAAATTGTGCTCTCAAGTGCCTCGCTTTTTCAAATGTACGGTAGCTATTATGTACAAAAAAGCTTTAACAGGATGTCTTCTAATAGCACTTCGTCAAGTGTTCCTTCAGGTGAACAGGTTTGTTATTTCAAACAAACAGCAACTTGACACAACGAACAAAGGAATGATACAGTATGAATTACTGACTGTGAAAAACATGAACTATTGTAGTTTTGCCTTCTCTATTCGTTATATTTTCTTTATGTACATTGTTAGATATCATCATCAATTTTAACTATAAATGTTCATCTGGCTATAAAATAAAGCACACAACCAACCAAAGAAAAAAAGCTTGTAATTAAGACTGTAACATTGTTTTACCTGTCGAGAAGAAAGCAGGACTTCAGGCGTCTCTTTTGAAAAACTTGTACATTACAGGGATAGTTAAGTCACTTGTACATTAAAGGGATAGTTTGGCCAACAATTTAAATTCTGTCAATGAGCACAGAATTTTCGTTTTGTGTGAACCATCGGTTTAACCAACAAAAATTTGTCGAACATACTAAAAGAAAAATGCATATTTATGGTTTAGGTCTGGGGTAGGGTTAGGATTCGATAACGTCATCTAACCGACGTTAAAGGGTACCCTAAAATGGCGGGTGTTGACGTATGGTCAAAAGACGTCCCAAGACGTCAGTTATATGATGTCTCGGGATGAGTCTCTGTGCAGTAGTTTGATGTGGTGATAGTGTGCATTCAGTTTTGAGCAAACTAATTGAGCTGTTGTTGAGTGTGACGATAGAATCCCCCCCCCCCCCCCACACACACACACACACACAATCAGACTCAGATTTAAAATTATAAGATTGCTTAAAGGACAAAGATTAAAGCTGAGACTCTATATTATTATTATTGTGCCTTTGACATTTTACTATTTTTCAAACACTAGAACCAGATTGTGTTTTATTTTTTTCTTAAGTTGTGCTTTTGACTGAAGAAAAAAAAGGCAATATAAGATGAAAATATGCACTGTCTTTTCGAGAGTTATATATATTATATGTTGCGTCTTTAGGTCTGTGATGGTTAACAATACACATAATCATGACATATTGTCAGTGGGTATTATTAGAGTGTTCATTCTTCATTCTGGTTTGAACAAAGAAGATTGTAGCATTTATTCACCATTTCTTTCTTAAATCTGCTTTACTGTCAGTAGTGTTGTGTTTGGTCTACAGCAATGAGCTGTCATTCCGTTCATTATTTTCATATTGACTGTTTTTTCCTGCATCAATTTTAATTTCTTTGCCATGACCATTGTTCTTTAATTGACTCCGGATGAGATTTAATCTTGCTTCTCAGTGTGGGCTTATTATTAGATGCATCGGTTTCAATCCACATTGCATGCATTTGCCTTCTGTGATTATGGAATCTTAGGGGTGAACAAATACATATTAGAGAAATGTATCATAACATTTTACGCAGAAGGGACTTTTCTAGAGCCAAAAAACACTATTTATCAGAATCTTGTGCAAGAGCATTCAGGCTTAAGCAGGTGAACTGTGTGTGATCACTTGTGTGTGTGATCTATTTTTGTCAACAAATATAGGAAAAAAAATCCACATCATACAACAATATGTAGTCTACAAGAGAGGACAGAATAGCCAATATCAAATTTAATTGTATGTTAATTATACATTTAATTTAATTTATTTGTTAGAATACATAGAAATACTTCGTCATAATGGTCACTATATCTTGCTAACAAACAAACAAACAAAAAATCCTAAACTAAACATGTTTAAAACAAAAGAAATTTATTTAGGAAGATAGATTGTGTAAGATTTCAACTCAAAACAGTTGATTATGAAACATGTCATGACACCAGGACACTTGCTAATCAAATTAAGTCAAATTAGACAAACAAATCAAACAAAAAATCGAGGTAAAAGTGGTGAAGTTATATTACCGGGTTTATCACAGGGAGGAAAAAGCAGCGAATAAGATCAAACTTCAATGGAGATGAGATGAAACATTGGGCTTTATCTGCCTCCACACCAACAGACAGTGGAAATAATTACTGCATCGATCTGATTGGTGTAGAAGGAGGGGTGATCGTGCCATTCAGGCCAAGTTTACACAAAGCCGGGTATTTAGAGAAACAAATATTTTCCCCCTCTTCGTTTTCAATAATAACATTGTGCACACACCCGCATAAATACAGTACGCCGTCGAGCGCCATCATATCTATGCTAAACCTATGGGCGGCAGTGTAGGAAGAAAGATAAAGCCATGCAAGCCAATCAGAATCGACAAGAGAGAACCTAAAACGCCGTTTCTCCCAGTTGACATGACAACACATA
This sequence comes from Pimephales promelas, assembly GCF_988280905.1. NCBI lineage: Eukaryota > Metazoa > Chordata > Actinopteri > Cypriniformes > Leuciscidae > Pimephales > Pimephales promelas. The sequence continues at coordinate 30,310,324 of NC_142777.1, forward strand.
ACCGGCGTTTTCAGAAATCTCCACTTTGGCCGGAGTTTTTAGAAATAATCGTTTTCTGTGATAAAAACGGGGTTTTCGTTTAAATGAGAGGCCAATCTACAGGGAAATATCTGCGTTTTTCCTTCATGTAAATGGGGCCTCAATCTTTCACAAATTTCTTACTACCACTTCTTACTACCAGAGACGTGAACTTTTTTGGATTTTTACTCTCCAGACTTTATCCCCCAGAGGAATGAACGATGAAGCATTGTTTAGTGTGATGTTATAAATTATATTGTACTGTTTTTATTTTTATTGCCTATTGTAATTGTATATAAACATGTTGATGTGGTGATAATCATGTGCCCACAATTTGTTAAAGTGGTTACAGGTGTAGCCCGTTTAGTGGTCATGTTTTTTTGTCTTCAAATGTGATGAGGTTGTGAATAGTGTGTACCTGATGAAGGTCGTGAGACCGAAACGTTGAATAAAAAGTTTGTGATATGCAAGTTTTGATAATATATGCGGGATCTTCTCTTGGCACATTTTCGACTTTTTTGGTCGTTTTTTTCCTACGGACCTATTGCAGGTGTGCGACAGATTTTTCATTTTTCATTTTACACGGCTTGATTACTGCAATTCTCTTTTCTATGGCTTACCCGGCTCCTCTATAAATAAACTCCAATACATACAGAACTCTGCAGCTAGGGTCCTTACATACACAAAGAAATCTTCCCACATCACTCTGATTTTACGCAGACTTCATTGGCTACCGGTACGTTTTCGAATTAACTACTGTACAAGATCCTCCTTATCACATTCAAAGCACTCCATGGTCTTGCCACTTGATATTTACAAGCAGATTAGATTAAAAAGATGATTTTGAAATTATTCACTGAGCATTTTCATTATGCCTGTGTTTTTCTTGTGTAACATCCACAAGAGGAAGCTGAGCTGACAGTGAGACAAAAACAACCTAACAAGCAAGTTTAATTGAATGTTTTTATCGACTATAGCAGTGGGGGATCTTAGTGACCAACACAGTGAGACGCCATGGGTTTTTTGCTCCCCCAAGAGGCACAATAAAGCTCTAATGAGCTATTCCATTTCCCCACGCCTCCCCTTTTATTGTCACCATGAGCTGGAGCCAGTCACACACAGAGGGTCTGCATTATGTGACCGATCATTTAAACCCTGACTGAGGCAAGGCACGCACTGCTGTCAAGGTTTTGTCTCATGGTTACACATTCCCCCAAATCTCTGTACAAACAATTAACTGAATTCATCAGGGTCCCTTTAAGACATTTCATCTGGCTGATTAATGTAGTTGGTCAGAAAACAAACTCCACTGTGTGATTTTCATATATCTGCAATGCAGACCTGAATTTTCAACAGCCATTAGGCATTGCCCTAATCCTTAGTGTCAAATGATCCTTCAGAAATCTTTCTAATATTGTACATTTGATTAATTTGATTGATGTGTTCCACAGACTTTACTCCCATTGGTAGTTGCTCATTATTTGCAGAAATTGAAAATAAATGGCTTCTATAGTCTCTTTTTCACTGTACATTTTCATTGTATTTAACCGTTTTGAACACAAATTTACACATATAAAATATATTACATATTGCAATAAAAAGCAGACAAGCATAAAACAAAATTAGATGCATCGATTTCACATTTGAAGCATGTGAATTAATGAACCCGATCTCATGGCAATTCACCACCTTTCAATCACTCGTACAAATTCGTATGAATTGTTATACGATAGCGTTGAATTCATTACTTATTAATTGTTAATTTCTGTTTTCCTATTCTGGTTTGTAATTGGAAAGCTAGCTAAACTTGGGTCAGTCCGAAATGCACCAAGAACCGTTAATTGTAGACATATGATTGCTTTTGAAAATACTCTGATATATCAGGCATCACTGTAATGTTGTACTCTAGATCATTTGGAGCGCTGCATAAAAATCATTGACGGGTGGATTTGTAATCCATGTAACCCAGCAGTCTGCATTCACTGTGACATTAACCATAGGTTCCTGCTATGATTGACAGATCAAGAGTTGATCAATTATTGATTTGGTCATTTGCCCAAGGCAGTCTGGTGTGTCAACCACCTGATGACCTCCAATGTTTCCTCTTTCTTTGATTTATATGAATACAATCATTTCAAACCAGCATGTATATACAAAGTATATATATATATATATATATATATATATATATATATATATATATATATTTTAGTGCTATAAATCCAGTGCCATGTCCTCTCATTAGTCTCTGGCTAACCCTTGGCCTGGCTGTCAAGACATGTAAGAACTGTTGTTCAGAGCAGCACCTGGTTTTATTAATGGTGTTTTTAAAGTAAGAATAGCAATAATGCCTGAATAATCTCCAGACAAAATGTCTTTTCAAGCAGCTTTACAATTCAGTGTATGAAATTGTATTTGCATGAAAGGAAACAACAAGACTACTAGCTATTTTTTCACTCTCTGTGTTTGGGTAAACACACTGTTTTCCCAGAGGGTCAAAATGATTCACATTTAGACCATAATAAATTGAAATGGTCTTTCATTTGCCTTCTGAGCAACTGCTCGGTGACACACGCTCCTCATCTTCAGCTCCATTTAAAGCACATCCAGATCTGTTGTATAACAGCATTGAAAATAAAAGAACAATACATGAGGAATACAAATAAATACTACATTCAATCTCACCGAACTGATCTGAATCAGATGTCCAACTGAACCGAACTGAACCGTGTCCAACGTTACGCCGGAAGTGATCTCTCGCGCGTCTACGTCACGCATTGTTTACACGGAGATTTCGGAAGTTTTACCTTTCACTAAACATATTTAGATATACGGGAAATCGCAATGGAAGACGATTTCGATATATCTAAATATGTTTAGCTAAATATATCTAAATATGTCAAGAAGATGATGTCGTCTCTGTGACACAATGAAGCAGTTTGTTTATACCTATGGTTCAAACATGACAGCGGACGCGAAGTTACCTTTCGATGCAGCCTTAGATATTGTTCTAAGTAGTTTAGAACGCAAATAAATCTCTGACCCATCGTCTTCTTTCATTTCTAATTTCTTTCGCTCTACATACATAATCTGGTATAATTGAGACGATTGGCTATGAGATTTGTACAGGCGCAATTGATAGACATTCATAGCACCCAATAAACGGCTCTGGGTATTCGTAAACCACGCCTCCAATACGAGAAAATGAACGTGTTTGTGGTGTTGTGAACTTTTGTGGCCGTTTCTGTATTTGGTGGTGTTGACAACTTTTTTAGCGTGTTTCTGTATTTGGTTGTGCTGTGAGTATTTTGGAGCACACATATTTTGTGTTGTAAATCTGATGAGGATGTTTTCTTATTTGCTGGTGTTTTTCTATTTGCATGTGTTTTTGCATGGTGTTTTTCTTCAGTTGTTGCGCGTTGAGTTCTCTCGGCCACTGTAGGTTTTCCTTCATCTGCCATCAGTTTCTCAGCTCACCAGTGTCGCAAACTGCTTTGTCTCCAAAATGTACGTACGCATGGCTCACAGTTTACTTACAGGTGCACACATTTTCCCATCAACTTTGTTTTTAATAGATCACAACCTTAGCCTGGTAAGTGGCATGCACACATTTCCAGCCCCGTTTGGTGCACATGTACACCACATTTATAAATGAGACCCCTGTGCATTTGCATACAGTAACTTCTGTTTCATGGACTCATGAGATAAAGTAGTAAAGTGTGGCTTTTTTCATGTATGGTTTTTGAATTCCACATCCATACATTTCTCTTTCTGACATATACTTGTCGAAAAAATAATAAAAAATGTGGCTAAATATTCCTCACAGAGTGTGGATTTATCTTGAATGAGAATTATTTCAGGAGTTTAGATATAAAAAAAATTATTATAATTAAATAATTTCAGAGATTGGTGGGTTGCTGAAAGCACGTAAAATGACTTGGAAAAATTCACTAATTTTTTAAACATACTAGCCATTCTGACTTTTTCTAATAATGCATTTTTAATTCTAACAACACTGTTAGCAAGTCTTGTCAGACCGTGAGAGAGAGTGTAAGTGGACATTGGAGAAGAGCAGTGGTCACGTTAGGTAACTAAGTACTCGGCTACATTTACATTGGCAAGATAGATTAGCATCAGATAAGCTCATAGCGAGTGCTGATGCCTTGTCTGAGAGGGTGCTCTGGTGTAAAGCCTGTCTGGGATTCTCAGATAGATAAATATGCTAGCATGAGAGTGGATGGCCAGTGGCCAGTTTGGTTTTAGCTTGGCACACAATGTTATAGCGTGGTGCTTCAAGCGCCCATTAAAATGGCCAAAATGATAAAAACCTAAAATATTATTCACCCAATTTTTTTACATCTTGACCTCTATATGACTTTATTAAATAATAATTTGTTACATTTTAAATAGCTCTTTTCTCAGCACTCAAGACACTTTACATAAGGAAGGTGGGAATATCCTCAACCACCACATATGCAGCATCCACCTGGATGATGTGACAACAGTAGCCATATTCCACCAGAAAACTCACCACACACCATATTATTGTTGGAGCGGAGACGGTGATGATGCTAATCAGTATGATTAAGAAGCCTTGATGATGGGCAGAGGCAAATGGGCCAGGATGGTGGAGATAAACCCATACGTTTTTGTTTTGTTTTTAATAGATCCTGGGATTTTTTTATGACCACAGAGAGTCAGGACCTCGGTTTAACATCCCATTTGAAAGACGGTGCTTTTTGACAGTAATAGTGTCCCCATCACAATACTGGGGCGTTAGGAGGACCCACACTGACCACAGGGTGAGCACCCCCTACTGGCCTCACTAACACCTCTTCTAACAGAACTAATAATAGCAGAAGGTCTCCCATTCAGGTACTGACCACACTAAACATGCTTAGCTTCAGTGGGGCAACCAGTCTTGGGCTACAGGGTGAGAGTTGCTAAATCTGATCTGTGGTGATGCAGACTATTTTACATTCCAAAAATTATTTGGTCAACTTAACTCAGTTGTGAATAGAGTTTCCACTTATGAAATTGGTATACTTAACATTAAATAAACTGGAGTCAATTGAAATACTTGATAGTTTTCTCTTCACATAAAGGTTACTTCCTGACAAATAGAGTGGCTTTTGTTTTAAGTACACAGTATTTATACATAAAGAACTTAATTGTTTGCTTTCTCCTCATAATATTAAAAGTGTGTGTGTGTGCACATCTCTGCGCCAGAAGCAGCCCTGTGTGTGGGTTTGACAACAAATGCTGCCCTATGTGCTATTGGAAATGTTCTACTTGTGCTCAATTTTTTACTTGAGAGGGTTCTCATGTCCCATTTTTGAACTAGGGGACTATTATTTTCGTTAATTCCGATGAAGGCAGCATATAGGGGCGAGATTAGCATGAGCGCAGTTTCACGCTAATCGGAAAGTTCTCCCTGTGATCTACTGACGACGTGCAAATTAACACAAATGCTGGATCATTTCCATAATGACCAATGCAATCTACAAAGAGCAGTGCAAATTAGTGTCTGGTTTAAGATGTGCTTTTTTGGGGGCCATTAAATAATGGAGTATACCAGTAAATTAATGCAAACCTTATAAATAACCTTGCGTGATTCATTTAAATACTCATCTCCAATAGATTTAGCATATCAAGGTAAATTCTTCAAATCCATATGCAATTAGGTCAGCCACAAAAATAACCCTGTCCACGCCTTTTCAGCGCAAATTTTTGACTGTGTCTTTAGTAGATCCTGACAGTCTTTTAACGTCAAAAGAGGCGCAGGCTGTAAGTAAATCTGGCCATAAATCAGGCCATAGGTCCTCTACCTCTACATTGTGATGACATCCACCTCTCCCCATACTTTAAATGGCTAAATAAACATACTGAAGTTTGTATTAAAAATGTAAAAAGGCTAAATGTTTTCTGTTAGGGTTATGTTTAGGGGTGGGGGTTAGGATTAGGAGAAAGACAATATCATTAGCACAGTATAAAAACCATTATATGCTATGGAAGCTCCTCATAAAAGTACCTACATAATAGCAAAAAGTGCTTACTGGTAATCATATTTATAATACAAACAGAGTACGCCATACCGCATGGAATGCATGCCAATAGAAATGCTTTAGCCTGGTGTCTGGACTTCAAACATCATGTATCATGCCCATTATGACAGTCTGTAGTGAGTCCTCCTCTGCCCAAAAGCCTAGCAGAAACATGTACAGGACTCCTAGCGATCTATGAAATATTCATGGAGGTATCATTCCTATTCATGGCTGGCAGAAAGCTGGTTTAATCGTGAACACTTCTTTTCATCTAATAACTTTGCACTTTATGCTTTCATAATGGCTGCTGATTGTCAATAGACATGAAATACTGATCACTTGGAGTTAAATGATTTGCCAGTTCCCCTTTGATATTTCCTGCACTGACGCAACCCCCATTAGCGGTCTCCGTGAGGTGAAAGATTGAGTCATTTCAACCTCGTCTAACCTTTTAAAATCTTTATGGGAGATATCGCTTTTCTCTGGACTCGCTGGGAGAAGAGCCAGAATCCACTCAATGAGTTCAAATGACTCGTTGGAATGCATGCACATTGCCTGAAATTAAATACAAACTGATTTAAATCATTGTGCAAATAAGGCAATATACTGTACCTTTACTATAAAAAAATGCAATTTTTTTTCTCTTCTTGTTTCTTTTCCTAATTTCCTCATTGAAAACATTTCACTATACATCAAAGCAAAACATGGTTAATTTATAGGTTAACTCAAGTTTATATGACATCTCACCCTGTTTGTAGATTGTGGACTATTGATTTTTGTCTGCAAAACACAGAGAATCAAACCGTACACATCTTGAAGTATCCATTTACAGAAAACACATTGCAGTACTTATTACCTGTTTGGTATTGCTTGTGGGCTTCTATCTGTCTGTGTGTGTAATGAAGCACTTCAAGTGTCTCGGTGTAAAAATATATATATATATATATATATATATATATATATAAACCTAGGCGATGACAGTGGGATTTTATTCCATTTAGTAGAAGAAAAAGCAATAGAGGTTACAGCCATCAATACGGACCAATTATGTTCAAGACGTGAGGCATACAGTGTGTTAAAACATGGCATTTACAACATACCTCTTTTAAGCAGGTCTCTAGTGTATAAATTAATATTAAAATATAGTTTCAGATCTTTTCTCCTTGTATTATGTCCTCTCTCTGCTCCATGGAGACAAATGATGGCATGGGAGAGGATGGACACTGCTGAGTAGAATGTGTTGGCAATTTCTTTCTTATGGTTGAACTAACTCGCTCTTCTCCCAAGGGAAATAATATGTTCCTGAAAGGCAGAGAAAGCTGGGAATAAGTGGGACACAATTATGCCGTGTAAAAAGTCCACAAACCTTTGTTTTCTTGGGGCCAACCTTGTTTTTGGCCCCAAGTCACCTTTGTTTATAGCGCTTTATACAATACAGATGGATTCATAAACAGGAAAATACTGTAATAATCGATGTAAACATAATTCAGTTCTCAATTCTTCAGAGTTCAATAACTGTGTAAAGTTCATTATGGATTGAGTTCAATTCAGCTATAAAGCAGCCCTGGAGAAAACAGTGATGTTGTCAGTGATGTCATCATCCAGCTCAGTTTAATTTCCATCTAAATGTCTCAGTGCAGTCACATCAATAAAATTGATGTCCCCAACTAAGCAAGCCAGAGGCAACGGTGACAAGTAACATAAACTCCTTCTCTCCATTCTGTCACCTGATGAAGAAAAAAACAACAACCCCACAGCGCTGATAGTGATCTTCAGTATGGTAAAACTAGGGGGAAATTCGGATTTAGTCTAGCCTGGGAAAACCCTGACAACTTATGGCAAATTTAGATTTGCTCTGCTAGTTAGTCTCATTCAAGCCCATTTCTAATCCGTCGAAATCGTGGCACCAATCAGAAACGTTGGGGCGGGCTTTACACGATGATGACAGTGACGGTGAAGCCGATTTTGTAAATTTACAAAGATGGATGCCGACTAGGGGCGTGACAGTTATAGTAACATCTTCATTAGAACATTAGAACTGCCAAAACCATATTATAAAAATATACTGTATATATGTTTTTTTTTCCACAAAAAATGTTATCATAGAGAATGTTTAAATACTAATATCAGCTTACACGGGAAACGAAGACGAAGTTAGTGGTGCTTTGGAGGCTGCTACTTCTGGAGATGATTCAGGTCTGTGCACCCGCCCTGCCAAGAAGAGAAATCATGGAGATCTCCCTAATAAACGAAGGTCTGAAATCTCTGCCCCTTTACCGATCAGAGCACACGCTGACACGGAGTTGTCGGTGTCATGTACCGTTGCCTTGTTTATACTCGACGTGTCTGCACAAGTGCAAGGGTGCACGTGGCAAAAATGTACGCAAAGGTGCACGTTCGGTGCGCAAGACCGGCAAGACCCCATTTCGCTCGGCTGTGCACAACTTTTTTTTTGTTTTCCGTGGATGAACGACTTCAAGCCGAATCTGTCCGAGCATGTACGTGTCACTCTCACCTCACCGGCACCCAGTTTGTAAGTCTAAATTGCAAAGTTCATTGCAAAGCTTTTATGTAGAGACGTAGAACAAGTAGCTAATCAGTGTCTGCTCGTTTATTCCTTTATTCAAGTTGTTCTATAATAGACGAACGTCGCTCTGCATACGTCATCATCTTTATCGCTCTGATTGGTTTTAGGTCTTTCCAATTGCGCCCAGAGGCATTTGAGCTACAGTACGTCTGTTTGTGACGCCCCTTTGGAAATGATTTGTCTATGAAGCTTTGCCAGTCCATAACTCAGTCACAACTGAGAATGGTCTGGTTTTAACCAGGCTAGGTTTAGTTTGCCTATAAATTAAAATAATTATTATTCACTCGGTCTGATGATGTTCTAAACCTTAAATATTTTTTACTTAATTTTTTATTGTTCCAGCTCAAAAAAAACAACAAGAAAAAAACACTAAAGACAGTCCATACAACTCATTAAAGTCTTCACTGATTCGATTCTATTCAAGTTTGTGAATGAACTGAGGCCTGAATACATGATCTTTTAACTAGGGCTGGGCGATAAAACGATAACGATAATTATCGCGATATAATTTTCCTCGATAAAACGATATCAAGAGGTCGATAAATGTTCGATAATGTTTATACGTCAAAAGCGGAACGAAACCCATTAAACTGCGCGCGCCACACGGAACATTTATCCGCTCGGGTCAAAGTCCAAATGGCAGCGCACTGAGTGCAGCAGGAGCTCACGCAGACGCGCCTCTGATCGTTTTGCTCACGAGATCCAGTGAAGAGAAGCACTTGAGTTCAGCGAAGAACACAAACGTCAAGTTTAAACCAGTTTAAAGGCAGATGAAACACCGCTGACAAAAAGGAGAAACACTGCGTGCAACGATACAGTCAGAATCTGTATTGATACTGAATCCATTTAGCTTCCCATGGATTTACTGTAAGGTTAGCCTGGTAATATTAACTGCACCATGAAATGTGGGATATACATATTGTATAATATTATTAATGTAGACAATGTATGACTAATGGAATATAAGTACATTATTTAATGTATTTAACTGTTAGGCTATTGTTTTTCATACAAAAAATACAGAAACCATAAAGTAATGCCATTATAGTGAGGAGCTAAGTTATAGGCTATAACTGGTTTTATCTGTGGTTATCATGATCTAAAAATGCATGATACTGGATGACCAATGGTTAATTTGAATACAACTCAAACAGTCAGAATATTACTTTTTACCACATAAAAATATGGTTGTTGCATAGGAAAAAAAAAAACAAAAAAAACAGATGTTACTGTTTTTGTTAATGAACATAAATTTAAAGAGTAGTTTAAAATCACAATTAACACTCTGGTTTATACAACTTTCACTTAGTTACAAAAATCTGCCTTTAAACTTATATCGTGATAATTATCGATATCGACTGATATAAAAAAAATTATCGTGATAATTTTTTTGGGCCATATCGCCCAGCCCTACTTTTAACTGACTGAAATTTTGCTCTTGCCATTTATACAAATAAATTTGCATTCCTCATCATGTACTGTACATAACAGCTCTTGGCAATTAAGCAGACTGTGTAACCACGCTAATTTTTATGCAAGCAAACTGCCATGCATTGCATTTAGTTGTAAATCAAACACAATGATATCCGTTTCTCAGCAAGCAAGTGTAATTAAGATAGCACAAGAGTTTGCTGGATGATGCCAAGCACATACAGAGAGCACCGAGATGAAAAATCCATCTTGTTCCTCAGTCTCTGTGTGGGGTGAAGCCCTGCTGTAATAATGATCTCCGGTCAGCTCAAAGATGCTTGTGCCAGCAGCACCTCTGCCCAAGGGTGCTTTTATGAGACTTTGATAGAGAGTTGTTTTTTTCTTGGCTTTGTTTTATCTTTTTATTCTTTTTCTCTCTGGACAGCAGAAGGTCAGTGCTGTAATTGAGCCGGTGACATTATCATAAGCACAGGGTCGCTTTCATATGCCCTTCTTTTACAATATCTCTCCATCTGCACTTTAGGAGACCACAGACCAGCGGTCCATGAAGTCAATAACAAAAAAACAGGGACTATTATAGGAATAATAATTAAATAAATTGTTCTGTAGAATGAGGAAAGAAAAAAAAGGGGAAAAAAAGGCTAACGGGTTTCAGGGACTGTATTGCATTTACACTCTGTATAAACTTTCCTTTAAAGGTGCTAAATGTAACTTTTTTTCTAAAATGAATCCTTTTTTTCATGCCTGTGTGTGAAGGGGTTGTAATCACACATTACAATGATCCACTTGTCGGGTTTTGATATTACCTCTGAAGGCCAGTATTCCTATTTCTATGTGAAGTCTCCAGTCTACCTGTTCTTGACTTCAAAACAGTAATGCGATTGGATGTGTCCTGCATTGGGCTCACGGTGTTTCCATATCACAGTGGCCTAATTTCCTTATGAATTCTTATGAAAACCTAACTTCCCTTGAACGTTTCTCCACAGCGTCCCAGCTTTATTACTCTATGCATAGACAGCCCCCTCGGCTGAGGGATCTGAATAATTCAAAGTGCTATGGAGGTAGAGATCTAAATTGTACATTAATCCACAAATCTCCCCCCACCTTCTTTCCAGGACTCCATTGCACTTTTAAAGCTACACTAGGGAGTTTTGAGAAAACGTTGACCCCACAGCGGAGCCTGCCGTGAACACGCAGGCTTGTAAGCAGGGCCACCATGACGGCGGATAAACAGTTCTGGCACATTTAGGGACGAAACATCAACAATATACTTTACATTGACTACGGTTTGCCCATACTGCAGCATAATTCAAGTAGGCCTAATAATAATAATAATTTTTTTTTTTTTTTTTTTTAACATTTGAATTGTTTATTAATAAACTAGTGTTTTCTTTTTTTTATTTTTTATTTTTTTATTTAACAGTCAGACATACATACAAACAAACCAACATAGTGCAGTAGTGAGCAATCTTGTAAATCCATAATTCCAGCAGTGGCAAGAGTGATTTAAGTGTTTGATCTAAGTGTGTAAGTGAGCGTGTATGAGCGTGGGTATGTGTATGCGTGTGTACACAAAGTAACCATTTATTATTTATTACCATTGTCCTTACCATCACTCCCCACTACCACCATACTGCCCATATTGTTTTTGTAGATTTTTATTTCCATCCTTCCTCCTATGTAACAATTGCCATTGTCAATCCTGTACAAAATATGATAATATAATAATATAATAATATAATATAATATAAGACCACCTTCCCCCATATCTCATCAGTCCCTATCTTTTCCTATTTTTCTGTTTTTTTTATTTTTTTTATTTTTTTTTTTTGTGTGTGTGTGTGTTATGTGCAATGTCTAAAGTGCATTAAAAGAGGGAGTACAGTGCGAGAATGCCTCAAATTGGGCCAGAGATGCTGTCCCGTTGAAACTACGTCTCGCCTGTCTTGCCTGCCTTGGTGTTTGCGATGTTTTTCCAAATATACTTATTCTTTTTTTTTTCCCCCTTTTCTATGTTGTGGTGCATTAAAAACCCATGAAAAGATAAGGGGGAAGTTATTGCATTAGTGATGACAATGACGCTTAATTCTAGTTCTACATTCTAATTCTACAGCATTGACAATGGCAATATAGATGATAATAATAATAATAATAATAATAGTAGTAATAATAATAATAAATGACAATGATGATGGCAGTGGTGATCACAACGGTGAGAGCAAAAGACAGCAACAACAGCAATTACAACAATGAAACAACAAAAAATAAAATAAAAGTGAAAATAGTAATCATAACAGTGACAGTAAAGATAGCAATAGCAATGATAACAAAAACAAGTTCGAACAACTAAAATGCACAAATATTCGTGGGTTGGTTATAGTCTGAGTTAAGAACAGAGAAGGGATTCATAGCTGTAAGAGGTCAGAAAGTGTTGGACGGTAGAGGTCAGTTTCAGATGTGTAATTATGAAGGGGAGACGCCAGTTCCATTGCAATGAAGTCTGTAATAAGATTTTTCCAAATGTTAATGTGTAATTTATTTCTGGTTTTCCAGTTCATGAGGATAGTTTTCTTGGCGATGGTTAGCGCTATGAGGAGTATTTTAGAGTTTATAGTTTTATCAGTGATTATTGTGAGGTCCCCCAGCAAGCAAAGGGAAGGCGACAATGGGATGTGGCAGCCAACTATAGTGGATAGTGATTGTGTGACCTCTTCCCAAAAGTGTTTGATTGGAGTGCAGTGCCAGGTTGCATGGATGTATGTATCTGTAGAATTTTGATTGCAATGTGTGCAAACTTCTGATGTGAAACCCATTTTAGCTAATCTATTGCCTGTGTAATGTGTTCTGTGAAGTATTTTGTATTGTATTAACTGAAGATTCGCATTTTTGGACATGAGATAGACGTTTTTACAGATTTGGGTCCAGAAGTTGGCATCAGTGGCTATTGAAAGATCATTTTCCCATTTTATTGTTGGTAAGTATATAGTCTGAAGTTGATTTGAGATAATTTTGTATATTTTAGAGAGCAGTTTTTTTGGAGAGGAAATGTTGACCATGTCTGATATTGCCGGTGGAAGTTCTAAATTTGTATCTCTGATGTTTATTTTTGCCAGGACAGAAGATTTGATTTGTAGGTATTTTAAAAATTCGTTGTTCCCGATGCCATACTCCTGAGCCAGTTGTGGAAATGGTTTAAATGTGTTGGATTTGAAAATATGCTTAATGTGGGTGATACCCCTTTCCGCCCATGTGTGAAAATTCAATGTTTTTTTATTGCTTATAAAATCACGGTTGTTCCATAGTGGAGTGAGGTTAGATGGAGCTAATGTAGAGTTTGTGATTTGGTAAAATTTCCACCAGGCTGTCAGAGTGGAGGCTATAGTTACTGCATTAAAACATGTGTGTTGTTTAATTGATTTGGTGAGGAACGGTATGTCAGCTATATTTAATTCTTTGCATAGTGATTGTTCTATATCTAGCCATATAATATCAGATTGGGTGGGGTAAATCCATTTGTATATGTATTGCAGTTGGTTAGCCATTGAGTAATATTGGAAATTTGGTGCTTCTAGTCCTCCTTGAAACTTACTCTTTTGTAGTGTAGTGAGTTTTATCCTTGGCGTTTTATTTTTCCAGTAGAAGTGAGTTATAATGGAGTCTAGTGATTTAAACCAGGTGAGTGTGGGGTGGGTTGGAATCATTGAGAATAGGTAGTTAATTTTTGGTAGAATCGTCATTTTTATTGCTGCTATCCTGCCGATTATGGAGATTGGGAGAGTGAGACATAGAGTGAGATTTTATGTATTTGTTGTGGTGTTTCAATACCTTTGATTGCTGGGTTTTGACGGATAGCTGCTGCTAAAGGTTCAATAAAAATGGTAAATAGGGATGGAGAGAGTGGACATCCCTGCCTCGTCCCCCTATGCAGTGCGAAGCTTTGTGATGTTAGTCCATTCGTTGTGACTGTGGCCGATGGTGATGTGTATAAAATCTTGATCCAGTAATAATAATTAATAATAATAATAATAATAATAGTTTATTAAAACACACAGAAACTCAAATTTCTTTCTGACAACCCACCAAAATAAAAGTTTGTAGAGAGAAAGAAAGTAACTCGAAGAAATTATGAAAGAAATTTCATAGTAAGAGCTAGGCCTACTTTTTTAAAATATTAAAATAAAATCTATTAAAACATTGTTTTAAAGGAATATCACAAAGTTTTTATATATGTTTTAATTTAAATGTTTTTTTTTAAATCCATTTTAAAAAGTAAATTTGTTTTTGTACTGATAGCTCTTTACTGGCTGAGTTAGATGACGATTAAGGCCCCATTTACACGAAGGGGTCAGAAAGTAAAAGCCCTGCCATATGTTTATTCCACCCATGAACTCAGCCAGCTGATTTCACTAATTAGTTGAAAAACTGTGCTAATTAGCAAATCCGGGTGATTGGGTCAAAAAACTGAGGAGGACTTTATAAATACTGAACCTGGACTTTATACCTCTGGCATTGTCGTTGATATAATTGGTTGTGAATCAACTGATGTTTGTAAATAATGACAGAAATTTTATTTTTGATTAGTTTCTCACCCTCATGTTGTTCCTAACATAAATAGCTTCATTAATTTCTTAGTTGAAACATTCTTCAACATGTTGTGTTTCAAAGGTCTTTACACAATGAAAGTCAATGAAGTCCAAAAAAAGAAAAAAAAAAAGATCATTCAGACTGGAACCACATTAGATTTTCCGTTTTTGGGTAACACTTTAATTGCAACCTTTAAGGAGTGGATAAATGTCACAAATCAATTTTAATATGGACAATTCTAATTGAATCCCTTTAAAGTCTATTGACGGTTATAAATCATGAAATTTCCCTGCAGGAACCCATGAAACGGAGGAATGACTCATTGTGACAAATTATTTGTTGTTGAAATGTAATGAATTCAAATACTCCTGAGAGATATTGTCAGTTTTGTTGGTACTATTCCAGCTGTTCAACCGGCCACATATGTTTTGGAACAAGAACAAGATTACCAGCCTCAGTGTATGCTAATGTGCTCATAGCACATTACCAGAAAGCTAAAATCATTGATTTTTTTAAAGGCATTTAAGCTATGCTGTAACTGTTGTGGAATGATCCTAAAAGAGCTAGCCTGACCCCAATAGCCTCTGGCTCTATTCCCTCCTGCAGCACTTCAATTTTGACTCTAAGGCTTGAAAGAATTTCCATTAAATTATTCTGTCTCTCCATTTGACGGTAGAATTTTATTAC
This sequence comes from Pimephales promelas, assembly GCF_988280905.1. Classification (NCBI taxonomy): domain Eukaryota; kingdom Metazoa; phylum Chordata; class Actinopteri; order Cypriniformes; family Leuciscidae; genus Pimephales; species Pimephales promelas. The sequence goes on from NC_142777.1 coordinate 30,325,675, forward strand.
AACCACAAAACTGAGAAATACAAAGCTCTGTCATGAAACTCTAGATGGCACAGGTTAATTGGTCCTTAACTCAACCAGTTGCAATCAAATCAATCTCTATAGGGCACAGCTGATTGGTTCCAGCAAGTGGTGGTAAGAGTACTAAAAAAATGTACTTAACTAAAAGTATTGCTACTTAGGGAATAATTTATTAAAGCTATGGTATACGATGGTAAAAATCGGTCGAGACGGTAGGGAAGTTTTAAAAAACTCATCCCGCCCCTCCACACACACCCCCCTCCCCTCTGTGCTACCTGATCCCTGACGTATGTCACGTTTGAGTTCAACGCAAGATTAGCAACACATGAAATGTTCTAAACTCCCCACCACCATTATAATACTACTAGTATTGCTAAGGTTTTCAGTAATTGTTATTGCAGCACGCAGCGCATCTTGTTCAAATTCCGATCGGCTCAAACAGAAACCTCGAACAAGAAATATAATTACTTTGAACCGCGATCGGCGATGCTAAACGGCTAACGTTCCAATGCCGACCGGCAGCATGAGCAAGTTGTCAAACTGATAAAAAGCCACGTAACACGTCACACCATAAAAGAATAAAAAAAATGTTTACCTGCTCAACAAAAAGTCATCCGTGTCAGCGTCGTTTTCAGCCCCAGATCTCCCTGAAGCTTTCTCCAATGGTCAATGAGGGACGCTATATTTATCCTACTTAGAGTCCGGCGTTCTTCACATTTCTTTTTAATCTCTGATCTTTCCTCCAAAGACTTTCTCTTGCGTCCAAACTTTACAGTAGAGGTAAGCAGGGGCCGCTTGCTGTTGTCGTTTATATTTTTATCCATTGCTTTATCCATTGCTGATCTGACGCTACTAGCTAGCTACCATAGACAGTCTGTCAGCTGTTTGCTCACGCACGGAGGGGGGCGGGGGCGGGTGCGGTTGGGTTGGAGACGCGAGCGCCAGGCGGAGTTTCAAGTGGAGCTGGTGATTGGATGAGAGCAGTTGACCAATATAAGCTGTGCGGCCGCACAGCTTACATTGGTCAACTTTTCTGCGGCTGTCCAGCCAATAGAGTGAATGGATTTTTTTCGTTCTTTTTTCTATTCATATTGTTAGGATTGTACTATATAACCATAACCAGCATCTAAACGAGGATATTAATAATGAACAATCTTTGAAATCGTATACCCTAGCTTTAAAGTCCCCGTGAAATCAAAATTGAACCTATTTACTTTGTTAGCGCATATTACTAGTCTTGTGGTGAACAATTAATCCGTGCAAGTGAATATATATTAAAAAATTGTTTTACCTTAGTAATCTTTAATCAAAATCTGAAAAGTTACTTCCGGTCTGGAACGGTTTCTTTTTCTGATGACGTAGGTTTCACAGTTTGGGTGGGGAAACGCTTAACCACTCCCCTCAAACCGTTAGTTTGCTATGAGCGAGAGATGGAGAGGAGGAGCGCTAGAGTAAAACCCTGCCCTCTGTTCAATATTCCGTTTCACTTGGAAATACGTCACAGCACTGGAGAAAAATCGTTTGCAACTTCCGGTTCACGGGGACTTTAAGTAGACGTACTGGAAAATAATATGAATCGAGTATAAGTAAATAAGTAGTTTGCTAAAAATCTACTCAAGTTACTAGTATTTTAGAATATTTTGTTCTATTTTTATCCAAAATGAGCTGATGTTTGCAATAAGGAGTTTAAATACTCTAATGTAATGTCTGTTTCATTCATACTGGAGGCCAGAGCACCAGGGGGCAGAGTTGGATCCAGATCTAAGGGGTGGAGATGGTTAGGATTTAGGGGTGGGGGTATGGATCAGGGGCAGAGATGGGTAGGTTTAGGTATATGTAAGGTGGATCTAACTCCTCCCCCTGGGTTTCGTGTTCTGCAGTGAGGACCATCTCTGCCAGAGGGCGCTCTTATAGGAATTCTCTTAAATGGACATCCGATATTGCTACAGCTGAATAACATGCAGATAGAGAAGCTTTTGACTGATGAAACATGAAGACAATAAACAGATTGCAAAGATCTGTGTTTATATGTGAAGAGTTCAGATGCAAAAGCCTCTGAATGCCTTTTGAAATTTTCTTCAAGAATGTTATTTTATCAAGCTTGTATATTTAAGTTCAGTAATTTCACTTAAATGGCAATGAAGATTACCCATGAATTGCCATTTAAGTGAAATTACTGAATTTAAATATACAAGCTTGATAAAAATGATTATTCTAGAAGAGAATTTCAAATGGCACTTAGAGGCTTTTGCATCTGAACTCTTCATGTGTTCTTCAAGCCATCTCAAGTATTTTCGTAAGAATGATGTATATCTATAATGCAACACTAATTAACATAGCCTGTATCAGGTTTTTTTTAAATACATTTTTATAAAATTAAGTTTTCTGTCTCACTCTGTATTAAGAAGCAACATGGAACCACAGAAGCAAGTTATTTTAAACATGACTGACGTTTGATTTTGGAGAAAAACACATCAATCTCATTAATTGTTGTGTTTGTCAAGTACAGGGCCGGCGCTAGCCATTTGGGTGCCCTAAGCACAAATGCTTGGTGGTGCCCCCTTAACAATCACCCCCCCCCCCCCCCCCCCAACCCACCCACCCACCCAAGGAATAACAACCATTCAGAATTTCTTAGTTAGGTTCTCTTTACTTCCAAAATAACTGCTGCAAATACATACATTTACATTAACAATGGCACCAAATATGAAAAGAAATAAATAATAAAAAGGTTAAAATTATAAATACCAAAAACCACCACAATTACTAAAAACACATATTTGGAACTGGCTACAACTGCTGGTTGATGGTTCTTCCTCCTGGCCTTGAGTTGCTCCTTGCATGTATTTTAGCATTGACCCTGCATTCAGAAATACAAGACAAAATATTCAGGGATTGTACTGAATCAATAACCATCAAAAATATTGCACACATTAGTCTTTTATATAATATAAGCCTATGTGTCACTGGAACATTTAAAATTCAAAACTCTATTCTACCTTTAAAAGAGGTCTGATGAGGCACAATGTAATAATTCTGTACATAATTTGTAGGGCTGGGAAAAGATGAATCGCGATTAATCGCATCCAAAATAAAAGTTTGTGTCTACATTAATGATATAGGCCTATGTGTGTGTACTCACTGTGTATAATTATTTTGTATATGTATTTAAGAAATATTTGTTATTTATATATAAAATATTTTAATTTATATATATATATATATATATATAATATAAATTATCTATAAATATATACAGTATATACATGCAAATATTTCTTAAATATATATGTGCATATGTGTGTATATTATATATACAAAATAATTATACACAGTACTCATGTAGAAACTTTTATTTTGGATGTGATTACGCTTTTCCCAGCCCTAATAATTTGACAACTCCATATGAAAATATACAAACAGTGAGATTGTGTTTTTTTTTTCTAATTGCAGTTTCACCAATAGATGTCGCCCTTGGGCCTTTGACCGCATTATCCGATAGAACAACAACGGAAAAAACATATCTAAGCGATCTTCCTTTTCTTCTCAAACAAACGAACTGCATCTTAAACAGCCCAAGTAAAAAAAAAAATCCCAAGGAGAAACCCCCGGACCCCCGTTAAAATAAAAAATTCTACATGCAGGGCAAAGCCCTGGATCATTTGCACAACTAGCGACGCCCCTCTGGACATGCATACACGAAGCAAGGGTGCCTACAAAACTAACACTTTTATTTAAAACATTGTCTTACCTGCAAACGAGTATCATCCCACTGTCTCTTCTTTTTCCTTTTTTCCGCCCCCGACTCTTTCGAGGCCATGTCTGATGTCGATCAGGTGTCTGCCAAATTTGACACTGATTGAGGAACAGACCACTGCGAGGTGGGGAAGGGGGGGCACCAGAGGGAGAGTGGCACAGGAGATTCACCTTTTTCTCCACTAATTTGGTCTAGGCCTATATTACTTTTGTATTGCTGTTGTATATTAACATGCTTTAGACATATTGTATTTGTTATTTATACTAGTAGCCTATTGTGATGATTTTTCACCACCCAGATTTTTTGGTGCCCCCCCAAGCACTTGGTGCCCTACGCGCAGTGCGTGATGTGCGTGTGCGGAGCGCCGGCCCTGGTCAAGTATGTTAAGCAAATGTATTAGCTATCCCTGTTGCCTAAAATGATTGTTTTATTGCTTAATTTAAAAGTAACATCATTTGAATGGTTTGAACATCATTTTTTCAATCATTTGAAAATAATTTTTTTTTAAGAAGGGTAAGTGAGAGGTCTGATCAAAGAAATGTAGATTTTAAATGGATAAAAAAAACGCAGGTAAACAGGGTGCAGGTTTACAGACCTGTCAGTTATTGGCTGAAGTGTTTCAGACCTGTCAGTTATTGGCTGAAGTGTTTCAGACCTGTCAGTTATTGGCTGAAGTGTTTCAGACCTGTCAGTTATTGGCTGAAGTGCTTCAGACCTGTCAGTTATTGGCTGAAGCGCTTCAGAGCTGTCAGTTATTGGCTGAAGCGTTTCAAACCTGTCAGTTATTGGCTGAATCGCTTCAGACCTGTCAGTTATTGGCTGAATCGCTTCAGACCTGTCAGTTATTGGCTGAATCGCTTCAGACCTGTCAGTTATTGGCTGAAGCGCTTCAGACCTGTCAGTTATTGGCTGAAGCGCTTCAGACCTGTCAGTTATTGGCTGAAGCGCTTCAGACCTGTCAGTTATTGGCTGAAGCGCTTCAGAACTGTCAGTTATTGGCTGAATCGCTACAGACCTGTCAGTTATTGGCTGAGGCGCTTCAGACCTGTCAGTTATTGGCTGAATCGCTTCAGACCTGTCAGTTATTGGCTGAAGCGCTTCAGACCTGTCAGTTATTGGCTGAAGCGCTTCAGACCTGTCAGTTATTGGCTGAAGCGCTTCAGAACTGTCAGTTATTGGCTGAATCGCTACAGACCTGTCAGTTATTGGCTGAGGCGCTTCAGACCTGTCAGTTATTGGCTGAATCGCTTCAGACCTGTCAGTTATTGGCTGAATCGCTTCAGACCTGTCAGTTATTGGCTGAAGCGCTTCAGACCTGTCAGTTATTGGCTGAAGTGCTTCAGACCTGTCAGTTATTGGCTGAATCGCTTCAGACCTGTCAGTTATTGGCTGAATCGCTACAGACCTGTCAGTTATTAGTTGATGCGCTTCAGACCTGTCAGTTATTGGCTGAATCACTACAGACCTGTCAGTTATTGGCTGAAGCGCTTCAGAACTGTCAGTTATTGGCTGAATCGCTACAGACCTGTCAGTTATTAGTTGAAGCGCTTCAGAACTGTCAGTTATTGGCTGAGGCGCTTCAGAACTGTCAGTTATTGGCTGAATCGCTTCAGACCTGTCAGTTATTGGCTGAAGCGCTACAGACCTGTCAGTTACTGGCTGAAGCACTTAAGACCTGTCAGTTATTGGCTGAAGCACTTCAGACCTGTCAGTTATTGGCTGAAGCGCTTCAGACCTGTCAGTTATTGGCTGAAGCGCTACAGACCTGTCAGTTATTAGTTGAAGCGCTTCAGACCTGTCAGTTATTGGCTGAAGTGCTTCAGACCTGTCAATTTTAGGCTGAATCGCTTCAGACCTGTCAGTTATTGGCTGCTTCAGACCTGTCAGTTATTGGCTGAAGTGCTTCAGACCTGTCAGTTATTGGCTGAATCACTTCAAACCTGTCAGTTATTGGCTGAAGCGTTACGGCACCTTTGTCAAAGTACTTTTGTAGGCTACTTTTGTTTGAAAATTAATGTAGCGAAGTTGAATACTTAATTTTTATTCAACTCAAGTAAATGTAAAAGTACCACAATTTATTTATAGTACTAATCTGTAACGAAAATATTTGTAATTCCTTTTTACCTCTGGTTCCTGCTGTATCAGTAGTCAATGAGCTTGTGTGCTCAAAACTTTGTTAGTATTTTCCTTATCAGTGCAGCACACTTTCAGAAGCCCTCCACCTTCCCTATCCCCACCTGTACAGATTTGCTACGGATAATTAATGTCTATATTGTACTGTATGGTATATTGTACAGCAGCAGCATGTCTTACTTGCTCACGACAGCGTGTTGTGTATGTATTGATGGCAGCAAGTCCTGTTCCTGTACTTTCTCTGTAGCAGCAGCAATAACCAGCAGCAGCAGATCTATTCCAACATGACCAAATATATCAATATTGTCATAAGTAAGCTAAATATAAATATATTATGTAAAGTGCACAACCTTCCTAGTTCACTTTTTTGAGTGAATTTTATTCTTTCTTATCATCAGTGTGTCGATCCAAATCTTCTGTTTCTGGTCCATAATTTTGATTTTATAGGATCTAGCAACTGAGCTGTGTTCTACACTCTATTCAAAATGCTTTCTCCTGTAGAGTGACTCAGCTTGGCTTGGGGAGATCCAGCTGTTAGACAAGCTGTGAGGAGAACTTTGGCTCTTAACAGCCTTTCCAAGCATCTGTTAATAGAAACATGTATATATATATATATATATATATCGCCGATCGTAGAGTCCAATGCAATAGCGAGAATTTATATTGAATTTTATACTCCATGGTTATACTAATGAAACGTTAGTCACAAAAACAGATAAAACAGACACCCCTCGTTGTGTTTATGCTTCTTTTTAAAATTATATTAAATAAACATAACTATATATAAAATTACATCTAAAGGTATGTACGTTTCGTTTCAAAGACTTGAGGACAGTAAATATTGAAGACTCTGCCATAATCCCGTTTTCTCCGGTTTTCCTCCGCTTTAATCTACACAACCGGAAATGGACGAGCATCCTTGCGTCAAATGCGGAACTTATGCGTGCATATAGCCCATAGAGGGTTTTCACAACGCGTCATCAATCCGGAAGTCGGCCATTTTGGAGGCACTGAACATAAACAATGCCATTAAACTGAACAGACTTGCAAATTATGTGGAGTCTTATGTGGAGTTCGAGCCCGAATCCCTCTTATTTATTTCACTGTACAGGATTATAGAGGCAATCGCAGTGATCAGAGAAGGGCTCATTCAGCCCATCAGGCAATTGTTGAAGCATGTATGGGTTAGAAAAAGGGTATTTTTAATATGAAATGTTGCACAATGCACCTTTAAGAGTTTCAAAATAGTAACAGGGTTTATTAACAGAAGGAAAAAACAAAACAAAACAAAAAAAACTCGAGACCGAGTGCATAGCAAATAGGGGTAGGCGATATGGTAAAAATGTCATATCACCATTATTTTTTGCATGTTGGTTTTAATATTTTGCAAGTGACTGAGCATTATAGCCTAAAATGTAAATGTCCCTATTTTAAAAACAATGCCTTACAAGGTCACAAAATATAAAATAAAAAAGAATGGCTGACATTTAGGCCAAAGTGGCCAGAACTGGATGATGACAAACTCCATAACAATGTGTTAATAAAATTAATATCCATGATAACAGATGACTGACAGAGTACTGCTTTGTTTTTGAGGCTTTGAATGTTAAAATATGTTCTCAAAACACAAAGTAATTCAATTCAGTGTTTTCCCAGCTAACAGGGAACGTTCTCAGAACATTGGCTAACGTTCTCTGAAGGTTCTCTGAAAGTTATCAAAAACGTTCTTGCTGTAACGTTATTATAACGTTTTGCCAACGTTATATTACATTGATAAACGTTCTAAAGACGTTAGCATTAAAACGTTATCTTCACGTTGTTATTGGAACGTTTTAAAAACGTTATTATGTTAAACATATATTAGTCATTACAAATTAGTTATACAGCTTTTTTTTATTCTGCAAAGCAACTTCCTGCATAACGTTCTCTGAAGGTTCTCTGAAAGTTATCAAAAACGTTCTTAAAACCAAGAAATAACGTTAATACAACGTCTAAAAAACTGGACGTTTTGAACGTTCCTAGAACATTCAGAAATAATGTTTTTATAACTTAATGGGAATGTTATGAAAACGTTCTTAAAACCTAAAATTGTTAGTTGGGTTATTTAATCAAGAACAGCTTTTGGTCACATTTCTAAACGAGGGTTCCTGGTCATGGTTAGGCACAAGCATCCACACACTTTTAGTTCAAAAGCTTCTCATTCATTTATAGAATTTGTTAAATGAGCCCTCTCCTCTTTTCACATCCACTCCACAGAGAGGGATCGGTAGCAAAATGAGCACAATTGTGAAACATTCGTTTTCCAGACTGTCACAACCAAAAGAGCATACTGGCTGTCTGCCATATTGTAAGGCAGCTTTATGCAGTGTAAATGAACAGGACATTTGTAGTGGTGTTAACTATTCAACACATTTGACATCCTGGTGTGAGGGTTCTCTGCAAACTGTAAAATAGATATGGGAATGAATTTGATTTATGAAATAGGAGAATACTTTCTTGAACTTCCTCTGGTATTGGTATTGTAAAAGAAGTTTATTTTTATTGTGCTTATATTACATATATATGTGTGTGTATATATGTATGTGTGTATATGTGTGTGTATGTGTGTGTGTATCGATATTCTATAAATAGTCAGGTGTAAGAAACCCACCACTACCCACTTTGATATCTAATTCTGCTCTCCACCAGCAAATTTGGGAGATATTCAAGTTGTCTAAAAGAAGACCGCTACGTTAGGAGAGATGGCATACAGGTGGAGGCAGTGCACAGCTGTGTTGTCTTTGGCAAGGTGTTTGAATCCATTGTTCGCTGACTGTTTACCTGGATTTGCTTCCTGTTATTTGGAGCTGGCAGAGTCCACAGAGGTTTCTTAAAGGGTTTCAGTGAGCAAAGCTGAAAGTTGCTGACTGTTGTGAGCTGTTCTACATTACCCAGAATCCCTAAGGACCTGCTACTCTGGAAAACATCAGACAGACAGAAGCTTCACCTCGGTTGTGTCAAGTGGGAATGAAAATAGGATTAGGTATTACAAAGAGAAATATGACATCTTCCTTGTTGAAAATAACATTTAAAATATTTTCGGTATTAAATATGGACCATTATTAAATATAAAATTGTGTGTGTGTGTGTGTGTGTGTTTGTATGTATATATACACATATATATATATATATATATATATATATATATATATATAAGGGCTGGGAAAAAACACCTATCTCCCAATTCGATACTATCACGATACTTCTGTGATATATGTTATCGATAAATGCGTTTTTAAACATCATCCAAAATAAACGTTTGATCAAGTTCATAACCAGTGTTCAAAACCATCTGCTTGCTGTAGCTCAATTCAAAACGGTAAAATTGTAATAATGTTTTTAATTCCAGTGGTACTGGTGGATTTCTGTGGGAGATTCCAGCATGTCTTTGCATCATTGCGTCACATATGTCCACATAAAGAAGGAGTCTCGGCTAGAAGGCTATATTGTGTGTGATGATGTTGGAGGTGGAGATTTATAGCCTTTTCTCACGCACTTGATATAATTAAACTTATCAATTTAATGGCGGATCCAGAAAGGTTCAAACGACAATCACCAGTGACAAGAGAAAATGAAAAGACTTTGGAGTGGCTACAGAAAAAAAGAGACTGCAGCTGGACCCATGTGAAAACAAGGATACATATCGGAACAGCATTAAAAGTGGATGTTACTTACAGTACTTGTTCAGATGACATTTTTCGGTGAAAATTCTTACGTTGGTCATACTTCCCAAAATAATAATCTGTGATTTTGAATGGCAGTATCCACACCAGCGTGGTGACTGACAGCCTCACAGTCACCTCAAAATATTGGATTCATCAGTGCCGTGGCACAACCCACGTGAGGTTGATAAATTCCGTGAATGACTACAATTGCAGATTGCAGAGATGGCGTCAAAGAGGAAGAACTACGGACTGCAGCTTTAAGCACCAAGTTTCTATCAAAAGCTGATTTTGGTATCGTAGACATCAGTGTTCATATTTGAACTTTAAACTTTTATCCAAGTACTTCTATGATCATTTTAACTATTGCATCACGTAAATAATGAGACTGTGAGGTTGAAAAGACTGTTTGTGAAGCCGTTTCATTACAACTCTCTCCAGGTCAACGGCAGCGCCAACACAGCTTTGAATGTTACGAAATTGAAAAGTGAATTGAAAGATCGCGTGAGAGTTTGAATCGAGATCAGTCTTTTAAAGATGAATCGTGTAGCTCTACTGTCTTATCTCTCTCTCAGCATATGAGTAGCGCGAGAACCATTCAGACTTGCGTCTTTTCCACTATATATATATCCACACTTTGGTTCTTAAGCCAATTTATGACCCAACCATCTGAATGTCTTATCAGACCAGGCAACATGTTGCCAATCTTCTATTGTCAAATTTTGTTGAGCCTGTGTGAATTGTTGCCGCAGTTTACCATTCTTAGCTGACATGGCACCCGGTGTGTCTTCTTCTGCTGTAGCCCATCTGTTTCAAGGGTTGATGTGTTGTGTGTTCAGAGATGCTCTTCAGCAGACCTCACTTGTAACTGATTGGTTATTTAAGTTACTGTTGTCGTTCTATCAGCTCGAACCAATCCAGCTAATCCAGATATTTTCTCTTTTTCTGATCATTCTTTCTAAATCCTAGAGATGTTTGTGCATGAGAATCTCAGCAGTTTCTGAAATACTGAGACCAGCCCATAAATATTTAATCTGAAGGTCAAATGGCCTGCGTATAATCAGTGCAGTGAGATACATGGTTCCTCGACTCCTGCCAGGAATTGATTGGCACGTTTAAAAAAAAAAAGAAAAAAGAATGAATAAGCATCTCTTGTTTTGTTCCTTGTAAAATTTTGCCTAATTTCAAAGTGCTTTGATAAACAGTAATAGCCACAAAATGTAGCACACACTTTTCTAATGAAGCATTAAATGAAGTACTTTTACTACATTTTCAATGATATATTTTATCTTTAAAACTGCTTTAAAACAGTGTGTATTGCGAAATAAATTTGACTTTGACCTCATTGTATTAGTAGGATACTAATATACTGTATATATTTTTTTTATAAATACGTTATAATCAATATCATAGAAATGCACATGAAACCAGAAAAGTTATGGAATATGCAAATCTTGTAGGCATGATGCTTAAGCAAGGTGCAATACTGTCAACACAAACTGTTTCTGTCTTTATTTTAGGTGCACCATCAGTGGACCCATGCCATCCAGATTACGTTCCATCAATTTTCGCTCAAAAAACACCATTGATTGTTCACAGAAGTTGGAGCGATACCAGAGGAGACCATCTGTTGGTGAGTCTATTGATTCACCTTCCTTCAAGGTCACTCATGCTGACCCTAAAGAATGATGCATTACTGTGGGTAGAGAATTTAAAAGAAAAATGTCCTCACTGGAGAAGAAACTGGAATCTTAAGAAAAACGACTACAAGATCATATGTTTGGCAGTCCGTCCAATTTTATTTTAAATGATGGCTTTAATTTCCTGAATATTTTGCCACCAAATGTGTTCGTCTTCATGCACGCACGCATCTACAAAGGGAAGTAAACAATTGACAGGATTAGAGTTGGCACACTATAGAGAATTGTCCCGAATGAGAATCCACGTGGAAAGGGCCATAGGAAAACTGAAGTCATTCAGAATTCTGCAGAACACCCTGCCAGTTAGTATGGTCAAATGGAGAAATGATTACAGCACAATAGATAAAATATTAATTGTTTCTGCAGCACTTTCAAATCTGGGGAAACCACTTGTACCAATACTTAACCACAACTTAAAGAGGTTCACCTAAAAACCCTCATGTCATTCCAAACCTGCAAGACCTTTGTTCATCTTCGGAACACAAATTAAATTAATTATTTTTAATTGCTTGGGATGTCAATGGAAGGGCAGAAAGCTCTCGGATTTCATCAAAAACATCTTCATTTGTGTTCTGAAGATGACCGAATGTCTTACAGGTTAAGAACAAAATGAGGGAGAGAAAAAATCAATGACAGAATTTTTAATTTTTGGGTGAACTAACCCTTTAATTTGATACTTTTACCCACAGGATTACTTTTTATTATTATTAATTATATTAAAATATCAAACACATTCATTTTGATATTTGTTGTGATGCACTTGTATTACAATCTTTCACGTGGATTATAAAAGGAAATTATATATTCAGTAATGAACACCAACAACAACAACTGGCAAAACTCTGACAACACTCTGGAGTCCATCCTGAACACACTGCTCCACAGCAACCAACATCGTACCCACATGGCTACACACTTCTCCATTGCTGTATAGATCCAGACATTTTAGCAAGGGGATAAATGGAAGTATTGAAAAAGTGTATCTAAATGCTATTATAAAATGTAACGTTAGCTAGCCAGCCAAACTTACCCTGCCATGCAGGTGCAATGCCCACTCTGGATTTTGCTGGAATTCATCGCAATGATCCGGGCGGAGTAGGTCTTTGAAATCACCTCACCCGCCTCGATTTCCCTGTAAACGACACAGGTTCCATTCGTGTATGTTTGAATTTTTTTACTTTTCCATAATGATAATTGGCCATCACCGCCATCCAAGCGGTGATATTCCTTGAATGCCTCCCTTGTGTAAACACATTCCTTCTCGACTAAGTATTCAAAGAAATTTACCTGATGACCTCCAGTAGAAAAAAAAAATGTTTGCCTCAAAATTGTGTTGAACGGGTCTGTAACGTTGTCACATTTAAGTTTGGCCAAGTAACGGCTCTTTACTTCTATTGGTAGTCCCAATTCACAATACTGGCTAGACATAATTTGCTTGTTTCTACAGATGAACTCTGTTGTTATTTATTCTACCGGAAGTTAAGTTTGGGCCACAAAAGCATGCATGCGCAGTAATGTTTGTTTATGTTGTTGCCATTGAAACCGTCTATAGAGGTGTTCCCAGAGGGCAAGAAAGCTGATTGGCTGGTGAACTATGTTTGAGATGGCTGCCATTGATGTAGCTCTCTACTTATTATCTTGCTTGAACAATCTCAAAGCTAGCAAGCTTCTTGTCTTGTCACAACTGTTTTCAACTGATTGAGTCTGATGCTTCCAGTTCAATAAAAGCACTGGTTTTAACCTCCAAATGCTACACTAAGCCCAGAACCTTGAGGCAAAGTGTCTGAAAGCATTGGAGCCACTTGTACTTTCTTTTCTACAACTTTTATAAACTATCCACAAGTTTCCTACGCCCCATGAGGCCTTGCGTCAAAAGTGGGCGCGACTTCCGGTAGGAAGTAAACAAAGCGCGATTTGACATGCTTGACACTCGTTCATTCAACAGTTGACAGTCATTCAAGTTATAGCGATCCAAACTAGCTAACGATGTGGGAACACAACCTCAACGAAATTCAAAAGGGTGAAATAACAGTACCTTTACCCTCCGCAGTAGTTGATTGGGAGTATTATAATAACATTATTAATAATCAATACTCATCAAGGCATGGTGACAGACAGTTGTGTGAGCTGACAAACAATAAAAATAAAAATACACACTTAGTCATTGTGCTTTGGAGTTTATTCAAAATTATAAATGAATGTGCTACTTGAATACATTAACTGGCACATTTGGTATTCTGTCAACTCCTGAGTTTAGCTGTAACATCAGTAGTCAAACACATGCTGATAGAGTTTATAGAATATTAAGAATTTAAACAAATGTACACAGGAAGATTCGTCGTCTTTTGGGAGGTGATGGAAACTACAGTCGTTGGCAGGATCAGAGACGGGCTCTGGCAGGATCACTGTGATTTCGTTTTCAGCTTATGTTCAAAACAATCACATTTAAGCCACTGAACTAGTTTAGTCTGGTTATACATACAACCGCGAACAGCACATGTTGTCCCTGAGCTCCGTAACAACATCTCTCATAAAGATTTGCGTCTTTAAATAGTAAAATAATTCTCCGAAAAACAGCTAGCCTCTTCGCTAACTAACACACAAAATACCATTGGAATGCTACTTCCGCCGCGTCACCGGAAGTTTCACCCACTTTATTTTTTACAGGAGCGCCCCTCGGAAACTTGTGGATAATTGCTGTAGGTTTTAAGATTTCTTTACCTACACTACTGGGGAAAAAACCCCTGCACTTTATTATTCATAACTATTGTCATAACACTCTAATGGCTATTTTATTACTGCATTTTACTGTACATGCTTTGCTTTTTTTTCTAAAAATCGCTTTCTAAGCTAATCATATTGACGGAATTATACAAAATATTGTCACCTCAAAAAATAGTTGCTTTCTCATGAGAACAGGTTGATTTTTGTCCCTACCTTGTGTTGCAATTTGAATTCAATTGGCCCCACCCTTACAGCTGAAATGAATAGAGAAATATTCTATTTATCTAATTTATGTGTCTATAACCCTGATATTCTCAATATGTTTCATTATAGTGTTTTCAGAAATAAATAAATAAAACAAATTAAATCGTAGTTCAAAAGTAATTTGCTGCTTGTTGTTGCTTTGTCTTCATACTTTTTTCATTTATTTATGTGGAAAACTGGAAACTTTTAGACAGAAAATAAAGCAAAGAATTGACTATAGGCTTTATGTCGAGCGTCATGTGACCAAACCGGAAAACAGGTCTTATCGCACCCGCTTGTCAGAGAAACTGTTAACGGCCGTAAGAACTGACTACGATATCTATGGATATTTAAGGTAATCAGCTAACCTACCTAGTTCACTCTGTTATTGGCATTTTATTCCATTTAAATATCTAAACGTTACTGTGAAGAAGAAAAATATAAAATGTTCAAATATCAATCTGCACATGTGAGGGACATTGGTTATGCAAATCTTTGCTCGCTCCTTTTAAGTTATCTCGAGTAAAACCGCAAAAAAATCATGAAGCACATAAAAAAGACCTGGACTGGAAGCGATGCAACCTGTTTTACAGAATGCGGAAGTAAGTTGTGCATATAGCCTATTGCAAAGAAACTCTACTATATAGTGTGCCATATTTGACCGCACAATGTCCACAATGGAATTATGCATTGTTTGATATCTTTGATATTTTATTCAATAAAGAACTCAATGGCAGATGGGAGAAGGTCTTTTAACAAAGTTTCCAATATGAGATGGTACTTTAGCATAAAACATAAAAGGTACACCACAGAACTGGATTGTTGCATTCTTCAAGGAATGTACCAATGATTGTGCTCTAAAACTTTGCAAAATTGCAGCACAAGCTCAGAAAATGGGTGTACAAATTAGTGTTTTTGATATATATATATATATATATATATATATATATATATATATACATCTGCTGGAGTAAAATGGAGGAAAAACTGTAGTGCCAGAAATTCTATGAAGCCATCTGCAATACAGCACTACTACTGATGATTTGGCAGAACATGACTAAAGCCTTTTTTTCCCCACACCCTTCAAAATGAACACAACTGTTTCATCATGTTTTCCACTGCAGGTCTGATTCATTAGTGCACACTTTATGAAAGTTAGTGAGAATGTACTTCAGATTGCATTAAAAGAAAACATTGCTTATTAATTCTCCAACTTTTTCATGCTGAAAAAAAAACCCATATTAAATCCAGCATAATTATAATTGGTAAAAGTGTTAATAATTCATTAAAATAATGTCAAACAAATCATGTAATTTACTATTTAAAGAACTACAAATGTAATACTTCCTGTTCCATACTTGAGGAAATATGCAATTAAGATACCATCAAATGCAGACTGCAAAGTCAGCTGTTACATTCCAATAGATCTGTTCTAATAGTCACCAACAGATGGTGTGCAATGTGACTAGAAGACAATACAGTGTGCCACAATCAATCAGTCTATCAAGTTTGCTATCAGAGCCACTGGGATTTGACTTTACAAAGGACAATGAAAGTCAGAAACACCAAACAATATGATAAAACCTTACTGTGCAGTACCCTGGGATGTATACATGATTTTGATCATTCAATAGTGTACAGCAGTTTGCTGTCATCCATTTGCAACACTGCAGTTTGGATCTTAACTAGCATTATTTTCATAAATATTAAAATCTCCTTCTATAAGAAACATGGTGGATTAGAATCTGATGGCAAGCAATCGTTGTTGCAATCAGTTTCCCCACACCTATGGTAAGATGATGTTTTAGTGGTTTAGAATTTGTTGATTCCAACCTAGTTATGGATCTTAATAAGTATCAGATCAATTTTAGCACCTCCGTGTTATTATTTTGCAACATGGACGTAGGGTATTTTCCGAGACTTGTGATTCATAGCCACTATAGTGCAGTAAACGGAATATATATATATATATATATATATATATATATATGTATATATATTTGAGTGTTTTTTTTCATATATGTGTGTGCAATAAACAAATGTGTGTTTTATAATTATGATAATGAATTCAAATGTTAAAGGGATCATCAAAATTCCTCAATGGTTGTGTAAAACAAACTTTTTACCTCAAAAATAGCTCTGTTCACAGCGACCCGTTTCTGTGCATGTCTCTTTAAATGAAGCTCACCACACCCCTCTCTTCCATGGGGGGTTTGGAAACAACACATAAAGTGCTGCCTTGGTGGACAGCTTACAAATGGCTGAGGGCAGGCATATGCTAATACTGGACAGTCCGTCAGCTGTTGTGGGCGGAGCATTAGCATATGACATATTGCTCAGAAAATCCAAACAGCTTGACTATTGAGAGTGTTTTTGAGGATAAAAAGGAGTGATTTTTTTCATTGTATGGTAGTTGCACACACTGCAAAGACACATTTATATGCAAACACCATATAAAAGTGAATTTTGCATCCGATGACCCCTTTAAGGCAAAACTTCATTAGTTAACAGTGGTTAATGTATTTACTAACTTTAAGTAACAATGAGTAATGCATTTGTTATAGTATTTATTATTGTGTTGATGTTGGTTAATAAACTAATAAACTGTTTGTATATAATAATATACTTTTTTAAGTAGAAGCTTTAAAATAATACAGGTAAGATATTTAATCATTTCAGATCTATATTTCATGTCCACATATTTATTTGGTGAGCATTATGCTACCGTGCATGTCAACCAGGACTTAATTTTATGCAGCACAGACTAAGTCCTTTTTCTCTCTAGCAGTCAAGGAGCAAGAATATGTAGTTTCTTATGACTCTTGGTCTTTTTTTTTTTTTTTGTCTATCAGCTTAGATTATTAATATGATCACATGTACTTCTTATCTTCTCAAAAGAGCTTCATTAATATGTTGCAGGTGTTAAAATGTTGTATTTAAAGGAGCTATATGCAATAAATTTATTTAAAATAATCATAATGGCCCTGATAAGTCATTAGACATTAAGAAATCATGTTCATTTCAAATACTTATATCACTTACAACAGTAGTCCAGCCAGGATATTGTCATTTAAAAAGTGAAGTTGCAGCCCTCAACTGATGTTGATGTTGTCATGTTGTGTTTGGTCACCCAATGAATTAAGAGGCATTCTCTTACATTCTAATTACATGTACAATCAAGGCATCAGATGAAAGCTTATCTTCCACTCTTTTGAAAGGTATGCTCAGTTTGTTTCTAGC
The DNA here is from genome assembly GCF_988280905.1 of Pimephales promelas. Classification (NCBI taxonomy): domain Eukaryota; kingdom Metazoa; phylum Chordata; class Actinopteri; order Cypriniformes; family Leuciscidae; genus Pimephales; species Pimephales promelas. The sequence continues at coordinate 30,343,191 of NC_142777.1, forward strand.
ATATAATATCAGGGAGGTATGGCTCAGGATTCGTGAATATAATTAAACCTTTTTAGCATGTTTGTGTCATTCCGGGGAATTAAAGCAGAATTTAAGGTAGCATCGTTTTGACCCTTATTACAAGTTTCCAGCAGCTTGTTGACCGGGTTGTCCATCAGAGTTGTGATCCTCAGACATCATAGATTTCATTTTTATATGACAATCTTTTACAGCAGCCCATGTTTGCTAAACCCCCTTTGCCCCCTGGGTAAATGGTCATTTTTAATCATGACGAAGTAGCTTTTTGAAATATGCCACAGGTGTTAAACACAAGTGCCACTGCCATGCGTTTGCTATTTGAAAGCTTATAAGAAATGTGAACCTCATACACAGTAGGTTGACAGACTGAGTTCAAAGCAACAGGTTGACTAAAACATCTAGATACCCACAAAAAGAGACTCAACAGTCATTAAGCAACAGGAGTTCACCTAAAGCAACTGCTATGGTGTCAGTCAGTTCACATTTAGACTCTGTAATCAGTGAATCTGCATGCAACCTTTCCCATGCTAAAGCCACACTCAGCTGGAAGTCAAAAATCAAACTCCAATCAGAAAGATGAAGGAACAAAGGTAACACTGACTAGCAATACTGACTATTCTCTGAATAAGTAATGGTATCTTCAAGAGGACTCAAATAAAATGTATTTTGAAATGTTATTTGAATTTTTTTATGCTGTGCCTAATTAACCCAATAAAAAAAAATAAAACAATATTGAAACATTTATAGAAAGGGTATACTAGGCTTCCGGAATGATAAATGTTAGCCAATATCTGTTGTTATTTCTTAAACTCAGTTTATTAATGATTAATTTATATAATTATAAATGTGTTTATGCAATGAAAAGGAAATTTTCGGGTTTATTTTATTTCTGTTTGGAATTCTCCTATATTTCTTCATTCTTCAGTGAAGGATTGGCTTAATTTACATGCGGGTTATGTCATGAGTTTAGTCTATGTTTTTGTCTTGTTTCATGTGTTACAGCCATAGACATACTGTACTGGGCACAAGAAATGCGGCCGCCATCTTAAACTGGTCATACTACTATTGCGTTGCATCGCTCGGGAATTACTTTTCACAAGTAAGATTTAACATTACCGTACTATTGTTTGTATTTTGTGAATAAAATATCCCATGCGTCCTGTATCATAGCAACATGTATGAACTTTTCAGCAAAAAAAAAAAAAAAAAACCTGTGTGAAAATCATTTCGGTATTCAGTGAGATAAGATTAATTAAATGTGTTGACAGATTACACTGATCGGATTCGGAGCGGTTGACCGGTTTAAGACGGCGGCCCCACGGCTCGTCCGTGCCAATAGGTAGTAGCGGTCGATAGGGCGTCTATCTCTATATGATGTATATGGTTACAGCTCTCTGTCATATTATTAGTGTTCCCAGGTGTTTCCCATTAGCCACACCCTCTTGTTATTTTGTGTAGCTTGTCTACCCTTGTATTTACGGTGTGTGTGTGTCGTGCAGCCTTTGTTGAGTTCTTAATGTTATGTGGCTGCTTGTTCAGTTCCAGAGTCCTTTTTCCTGTTCCTGAGTTTTCATGTGTGTATTTGACCTTGTATAATTGAAAATGTAATATTTTATCCAGTATTTTAAGTCAAAGGTGAAAATGATTGACCTGTTTGGAAATTATTTTAACATTTCAAGTGAATTTTAACATTGTAAGACTATTTGATCAATTATCATTCTGCCGAGGACTTTTGCAAATCTGATGTTGTTTGTTTCTAATTGGAAGTAATTCATTTCCAGTCAAAATACAGCAACTGTCGGCATGTTCTGCAATGTGACAAAGTAAAAAAAAAAAAAAAAAAACTATGCAAATGAGCACCAATGTAATGCAACGGCAAGTTGCCTTCCTTATCACTGCACTTCTCTCTATCTTTAACTTTTGTTTTGTTTTTCTTCTTATCTATATTCAAGCAGGTTCATGGCTGCTGTTTGTAGAGTTAAACCAGATGGGAAATTAAGTGGTATACAGCTGCTTGCCGATGTAAGAGACAGACTCTTTCCCATTATAGAAGTCAGAGATTCCTATTGCAGTCAACTGACACAGCAGTAGACAATTAAGAGTGTAACCACAGCATACTAAACAGCCAACTCTGATACAACACAGCCATCCCTTACATCAGTCGTTCCACTCTCTGTCTCATTTGTGTTTACCAGTGTCTCTAAGGGCATTCGATTGTATGGCCAGCCGGTGTGCGCAAATATCGACATTGACATTGTTCAGCAATCTGAGGTCCTTGAATATGGCAGAGCAAATTAACCAAAAGCAGGATGGAAGCTTCGAAGAACAGATCAAACCAAACTTTCCAAGACTGCACGCTGGCACATCAAAGAGGAAAACGGTATAAGCTCAAATAGCCTGAGAATTTTAGCTGTAGACTGTTCCACTTTTGGCCTTGGTGGGTAAGATCTGCATATTTTGACTTTTTTTTTTTACATGTTTGGTTTAGTATGAGCCAGGGTTTGAAGAGTAACAAGCTGTAAACTCTCAGAGATAATAATTTAAGATCTACAGTCAGCCAGTCTTTATCTCAAAATAAAGTCAGAGGCGATGCTGTGAGGTCTTATATCACCAAGCAAATCATTTTGCCGTAATGATCAGCTGATTGTATGTTATCCTGCTTAAAGCTGCAGTTGGAAGTTTTGAGAAAACGTTGACTTAGCCTGAAAGCTCCTCCCCCACGGTAACTAACATAACAGTATGTAAGTAATTAATCTAGCGATATATAGACCTAATGCTAGGTTTGCTAGTACCTTCGTAACAGGGTTCAGTTGTTATGGGAAGGAGGCGGGGATTGGCAAACTTTCAACAAGTTTAATAATAACTAAACAAATACAAAATGAAAGTGCTGGCACACAAAACAGAACATCAAATCACAACTTAAAATCAGGCCTGTTCCTCTCTCCATCTTCACTGTCGTCGCTCCTCCGTGAGAGATACGAGACAGTTTTGACACTGAGTCAATGGGCTCTGTCTAATTCTTTCTTTTTCGTTTGTTTATCGTCATTGTTTTTTTTTCTTTTTACCCGTCTTTGTATTATGAGCTGGTTCCACTCGAGAAATTGTCTGTTTAGATTGTTTCTCCACCATTAGCACACTGCGTCAACTCATTGCAAGTTCATGTTAGTTAGTTAGTTAGTTAGTTAAACTACCATTAACAAATTAGACTTTACTGTAAAGTGATCCCACAGTTTTTGATAAATAAGTAATATATTTGTACTTAAATTTGTGATAAAGCTAATTTGTACTTACTCATTGCTCACAACCAGCAGTGCTCGTACTCAAGAAGTAGCATAACATTAGACCTGTTTGTTTGGTGCAAGATTCAAGATTCAAACAACTTCATTTATCCCCATAGGGCAATTCAGTTTTAGCCTTCCAGTCGTTTTAAACAAGTCAAGAAGACAACAATCAATCAAACATTCAGAAACACTGTCAGTGATATTGCATTTGGGCACCAGAACAAAACAGTAAATATTAAATAATATGCAGTATTATAGTTCACATTTATGCTGACATTTTGATAAGAACATAGTCAACATTTTTTAGGAAAATATACATATTTTTTGTTGACTCATATTTATATTCATACATGGAAATATAACCACCCACAGTACTTGCCACCCATGACCAGTCACGTCAGTTTTGTAGAAGCTCAGCCAAGCCCTGTACCGTAGAGTATTATTGTAAAGTCTGCATCTCCTCAGCTGTGTTGACATCTAATTAAAGCTCTCTCTCCCTGTGGAGACAGCTGTGCTGTCCTCTGAGAGAAACCCACCCTGGACTTCCCTCCTGTGTGCTACCTGGGAGATGCTCAGATAATGTTTGAAGATAAAGAGAGAGACCCTTTTGTCTACTAGATTTTGCTTTTAATTTCCACTTTTCCACAATTTCCATTATTATTATTATTATTATTATTTAATGAACTGATTGTGCTGTAAACCACTTACACTTCCTGTACTGCAACACAACAGTGGTTTTACCAAGTCTCTGTTTCTAATGGCTGCTCAGAACCAGACTGTCAGTCAAGCATATTTTTATCCTCTGACCTTTTTCCTTTTGACATTCTGCGGGAAGACGTCATGGGAACAAAATTTGCTGTACTGACAATTTTGAATAAACCTTGTAAAACTGCATCTTCTAAGGCCATTTCACACCAGGATCAAGAATTATAACAATAACTATATTAGCGTCCACACCTATTGTTCTGTTTTTTTAAGTGCACACTGCTATGTCATTTCACACAAAACACAAGATATTTTGAAGAATGTCTGTTACCAAAAAGTTAAAGGAACCCATGCATTGGCTTCCATATATATATATATTTTCATACTATGGCTCGTTTGGGTACAGACATTCTTTAAAATAACTTATTTTGTTAAGTTAGAAAGAAATTCATACAGGTTTGGAAACTTGAGGTTGAGTAAATGATAACAGAATTTTCATTTTTAGGTCAACTATTTAAGACCTTTAAAGTAGAATGGGTTTGGATTGGCTGTTAATGTTTTTAATGTTCATCTGCTGGAACAAAATTGTTGATTTGTTGACATTATAACGATTTTTAAGACATCTTTATTGTTATCGACATCATTATATTTATTGTCCTTTGGTGTGATTGGGCATTTAGTCATATGTAGGATGCATTTGGTTGCATACATTTATTTCGTTGCAATTGAGGGAATCTCAGATAGTCATTTGTGCTGTCATCAAGGACCTTTCACTGACTAGAAGGGAGAATATTACTTAATATAATGATCTTTAAAGTTTGTTTAACAACTAATAAAGGGAGGATTTAGAGGAAAGAATCTCAGAGTGTTCACTATAGCTGCAGTTTTCAGTAAACATGAGGAGAGATCATAAAATCATGTGGTTTTTATGAGGCTCTGATGCCCATAGGATTGTATTTTTTACAAGGTTGAGGTTTGAGATAATAGATAAGGGCTCTAAAGCCTTACTAAGTAGAGTCTAGAATCACCTGTGAAATGGAGAGTAGAAATCCTCCCTCAATCTTTCATACAGAAGTGGATAATGGATCACTATTGAATAATGAGCACTATAATGTTTGAGAGAAAGGGGGTCTACAAAGAGGTTCTTGTTATTCAGTGCTTAAACCTGTAACTTAAAATAGTAGTAAAAAAGCAGCTTATTTCTGATTTATTTCTGTAAACGCATATGCCAAATTAATTCTAAGCATGCAAGCACTTAAAGTTCATTCATTAAAATGGAAAGAAAAGGATAAGTTAATTTAGTTTTTTTTTTTGTAATCTATTAAAATGTTGATATCTTAAAGATTTCTGTAATTTTTAAACAGAATGGATTGTATCAAAGTTTGAGAAACATCATGGATTTTTTAAACACATTTTTAATGCCTGTGCTGCTTTTTTTCCCCATAGAAAGACCCCCCCTCCCCCAACCCCCCATAGAAAGAAAACATTGGTTACAAATTAAAAAAATATTCTCAAAAGAAAATGTTTTCAGCATCAGTGTTGGAGAAAGAAAACAATCAAAAATCAACACTGAAGAAACATTTTTAATAAATATTATTATTTCTTAAGAAATTGCCAGATGTCATCTTAGAAATGAGCAGCATGTAAGTAGTGCCTAAGTAGTGAAATTATTCAAAAAGGACCTTATGTGTTGCAGTTTAATATATGTATCCATTATATTATGAATATAATGGATAAATATATTAAATACATTTATATTATTATATTATGGCATGAAAATGAACTATTTTAGGGAAATTGAATGGTAGGAATGGCCCAAAACATTCCATATAATGGACTATGATAGAGACCTATTGTAACTTAATTTTAATAGGAAATGAATACAGCTTGTTCTGTTACTTATCCTACTTATTCCAACAGATAGCAGGAGTGAATAGTGAGAGAAAGCACAGCATTGTACTATTGAAATAATTTATTTATTTCCTTAAAGCTGAAGTCTGTTGCTTTTTGGTGGTTAAAAATGATCCAAAATATATTTGAGAAAATACACAACCAGCCAATGTTCAAAACTATTTGCTTGCTGTAGCTCGATTCAAAGATACTGCTCGATTGATACTGGTGGATTTCCACGGGAGATTCAAGCATGTTTTTGCGTCATTACGTCACATACACATAACAAAAAAGTCTCGGCCAGTTAGCTATTGTGTGTGAGGATGTTGGAGGTGGAGATTTACAGCCTTTTCTCACAGCACTTGATATAATTAAACTTATCAATTTGATGGTGGATCCAGAAAGTTTAAATGACAGAATCTATTTAAAAATGAAAAATAGCCTTTTGGCTAATTCTGGCTTTTTTTTTTTTAAACATGTTTAATGAAATTGCACTGTCCCCTCTTAAATAAACCAATTTACAATTTACAATCATCAGTGATAACAGATTCACCCGCTGTAAAATGCAAATAAAATGCAAAAATACTTTGTTTGGACTTCGGAGTGGCCAACATACAACGTACAGAAAACAAACAAAAAACAAAACAAAAAAAAACATATGAAAACAAGGATACATTTCGGAAGGACATTTACATGTAGTCACTCAATGCTGACGTAACATTAACAATTTGAGAACAAAGTAAATTTGTATAGTTTTGTGTGATATGATAAGAGATTGTCAGCTCTAATCAGCTTAATTTAAAGTCAGAACCAGAACAAAAGTGGATGTTACTTACTTGTTCAGATGACATTTTCCGGTGAAAATTCGTATGTTGATCATACTTCGAAAAAGAATAATCTGTGATTCTGAATGACAGTATCCATGGTGACTGACAGCCGCACACTCTCCACAAACATTGTGTATAGATGGAAGGCGTATCTCGCCCTCTCTATTGCCATGGAATTTAGATCAATTCTGGGTATTCTTTAGTCATGTCAAGAATTCATCAATTCTTTAGTCATGGAATTTTATTTTGTGTAGAATTTTATTTGAATTCTGTAGAATATTGGTTGAATTTTGTATAGAATTGATGTCACATTGGGACCTGGACCAGCAAATTGACTCATGGATCTTTTCGTCCAGTCGCTGATAGCTGCTGTCATCAGTCTTGGCAAAGCAGTGAAAATGGCTTGACTTGCTTGTTCCATCTCTCTGTTATTATCGGGTGATATGTAAGCACGTCTAGATATTTGTGGAGGATTATTAATCAAATGTGTTAACTATGATATATTTTGCAATGGTGTTCTTAAGAATAACAACATGAAATGAGCTGAAAGTTATTTTTAATTTCACAATGAAGTCTTGCAGTTAGCTTTTCTATTTTTTCATTTGCTATATGCAGTCTGAGAAAGATGTGGTGATGTGATCTTTTCCATCACTTCCCCTGATACGAACCAGTAGTTAAATGCCCTAAGGCATTCACTGACCACTCAAGCAAATCCTCAAGGAGAAAGGCTTTACTCTGAGATCAGCTGAATGTACTGTATGTCCATTTTCTGTGATGTGCATGGATAAATCATTTAGAATTATGGGAATATTCCATACATTTTTTTTTTTTCATAGTGATTTTAGTGTGTTACTTTTTAAATATAAATTCAGTCAGACTAATTCAAATGAGGTTGTCTCTTTTTGAATGATTCATCAAAACAACTGGCTCAAATGAGTAATTTGTTTGTGAACAGGACTGTTGTGCTGTATGTTTTTGATTTACTAAAAAGAACCATTTCTTAAGAGTCACAGTGAGTGAATCGGACTACCATGCAGTACGAAATAGCGTTTTCGAACAAATTAATAGAAAGAATTATTTCCCGGTGTATTTTTGCCTAATCAGATTACATTCAGACCTCAAACTCTGCATTTATCAAACTTTTAGTTTGGTGGCAAAAAAGAAAAAAAAAATCTTTGAAAAGCACCAAAGTCTTCCTCACAACTGTATCATAATTGGGTTTCTAACTCTAAGCTTTTTAACATGGTGGCAATCTAGTGGTCAAAACTGAATAAGCACCTTCTGCTGTCTGGCTTCACATTCCAGCAACTGATTCTTCATGAATATTTGGTTTTGTTTGGAAATTCATAAAACAAATGTAATTTATTATGAAATTTAATATGACATTTTTATGACATTTTTATATATATATATATATATATATATATATATATATATATATTCTTTTGTACAATAAACAATTATGGTTCTGGTCACCACTTGGTCTCCAATGTAAAATCTCGTTCCTCATAAAGTCAGTAGAGAAGCTCTGTTGTATTAGTTGGCCCATTAGCGTTGTACTAATTAATATGCATTCCTAAAATATCAACCATTCCGTGTATGCATATCTTTATATAAAAAAGACTTTGTTCTGTGTCACAGTATGTTTGCAGCAGCTAAATACAAAATGAATAAATCAAATGAGGCCACTGCTCCCCAGCACCCAGCACCTTTTTCTTTTAAAGCACCCAGACTGTGCTTTAAAAGAATCTTTTACAGGGTGTTTGCCTTTCTTCTTTCATCATGGCCTCCACTGTCACTTTGTAATAGCAGTCATTCACTGTCACCATTCTCCTTTATCCATCAAAGAGACAGCATTCAGCACATTATGGCTTGCTGAATATTAAGTGTCTGGGTTTAATAGCCACATGAGAGCTGAGCCCTTTGATATAACACTGAGATATTAGACAGTGTGATATATGACAAATCATCTGTGACAAAATACATTTTGATGTGCAAGGCTGTTTACAGATTGTGTCAGATATCAAATTCCATTACTTTCATTTTACAGAATGAGCAAGACAGACAATTAACAAACCATGTATTAAATTATATTGATGTATTATATGACCTATATCTATATGACCCCAACAAATTGTCATTTTCTTAAACTTAAAAATCTATAGTATCTTTTTTTGCCTTCTAAATAATAGCCTTATTTATAGAACAGTGGATTAATAATTACAGGCCTGTATTTATTTAGTAGTTTCTTTCTTGTTTATTTGTGACTAATAATCCAGGTCATCGTGTCACTAGTTTTGGGTCTTATTAAGCCACCTTTTAAAAATGTGAAGATACATTGTGATTTTCTTGCTCATGGTTTCCTGTTGATGGTTTGAGGATTAATGCATGTGCACGGTGTGCTGGCACATTGAAATAGACCTCCTAAATATCCTCTGATGTTACATTTTCTAGATGTCAATAAGTCAATGAGACAATTTGATTTCTTTAGAAGAAGAGGTTCCTAATTTCTTTGGATTGATGTTAAATGTTGTTATATGTTGATTATAAAGTGAGAGCCAACTGGTGATACATCTTATTTACCAGTCACATTTGGTGGCTTGCGAGTGTTCATTTTGGTGTATTGCTTGTAAGTTTTTCCTCTTGGCTTATTTCCTAGTTTGTGCACATAAACTGTAATAGTTTGTGGCCTTAAATGCGTCCAAAGAAAATGAAAAAAATCTGTTGAGTGGAAATGAGGGACAGAAATAAGGGACAATCTTAGAAGAAAGACCGAGATTGGTACAACAAACACAAGGGCAATTCACATTCAGCATATGACACAGACAATCATGCCGAACCCTTTACCATTATAGTCCATTAAAGCCTTAGTAACAACACTGAAATTGCCATTGATTTGTTTTCATTTTTATCTTTCTTTTTTCTTCTTCCCTCAACCACAGTCTATACATTGCCTGATTGCCTAATATTGCATCGACCTGTTCATACAACACCACATTCGGTTAGTGAATGGGGGGAAAACAATCAATTACAACGATTGTAGCTGATTTAACATTTATACAATGTCACAATGTGTTTTAATACAGATTATGCTTTGGTAGTTCTCAATGCATGTAATTGTAATGACACATTTTTGAAAGGTCACCTTTCACATGAAACCAATAGAGTTACATAATTCAACACAATAATAATTCCACAGCCTAATTGCTATATCGTGATACCAAATGTGAATTCACAATGTGTGTGATGAGTGAATCCAATTATTGAGTTTTGTTGAATGCAAATGTTCAATCAATCTACTTAAATGCAACTTTTTATTTATTTATTGTTGTTGTTACGAACTCTTATGATCCAGTTTCATGACATTGATGTTGGTGTGATTGAGTTCGGTGGCAAGAGACAACATCTAACCAAGTAATGTGAAAGAAAAATAATTTATTATCCATAACTGAAATAATTATACAAAAGGATGAATAATAGTCATTATAATAATGGTGAATATAAGCAAGGAGAAATAAGCAAAATATTTGCAGATCAAAATTTAGGAGATAAATAAATAATTCAAGAGAAAAAGGGACGTAATTAGTGAAACCTAAGAAATGAAAAGAATAAAACTCATTAAACCTTTAATCTAACTAATAAAAGGAAATACATAAAATCTCCAGTGTCAAATGTCCTAACTTAAATACTCTAACAAATACAAAACATACCGTGGGTGGCATTCACTTTCTTACCTGGGGTATACATATAGTTACTTAGGTGTTGTTTTATGTAAGTCACGTGACATTTAACCTGCCGACTTTTTAACTCTTGGTCAAACAATGCCATCAAAAGGCAGAAAGAAAATGTAAAAGTATCAACAATATTCAAAAATGAGATGGCTACTTAAAGCAACAGGGTTACGACCGTTACAGAATGAGCGTAAAAAGCAACAACAAAGCAGAGCGGCAAGAAAACAAATTGCTTTTCTCGCGTTCTTTTTCAGCGTCCTTATAACTGCTGGTCTGGAAACTTGATTGGATGTGGGGGAGGTGACGTCACACCATCGATAGAATCTCCAGAGCCCTCCAAGCAATTGTAAAAGGACTCGTGACACTTGTAATAGGACCCTTCTTGAAATCTATTACACTGAATTGGAGCTGTGTCATGTTTACAGTGGCCTTTACAAAGTCCTGTCTGCTCTTGTCAGCTATTCTTCTCCTGTCATAAACGGGTCATAAATCAATGTTGACCAGGTCTGCAGAATCTGTTGGCTTTCTGATAGCCTCTCTCCTCTAGTCCCATAACCCCCCCTCTCTCATGCACCAGTTCACTGCAGGAGTACCATCTCACTCCCAGGATGAGCATATTTTAGCATATTTCTCATATGTTTTAATGTGGCCCCTCTGACATATGCAGTATTTTGTGTCGTGTGTCCTGAAAAAGGCTGTAAAGGAGAACCAGTGTGGAAATTAGGGAATAAAAGCTAAAGAAAATGGCATTCAAGCATATGTGGAAGACATATTGCTCACCTCTGGATTCTGGACAGGAATAATAAGAGACTGTTTACTGTCATTGTCACCTCTGGTCCGGAGAGAAGCCATGTTCTCATCTAATGAGTCTGAGAAAGTGAGAAACTTAGACTAGAGATAAAGAGTAAAGAGTACTAGAGTAAAAAAAAAGTGACAAGCGGGGAAAACGTCCAGAACTCAAGTTAGAGGTGCTACAAGAGCAGTGAGATTACAGGAAAGAGAGCTGATGTAGAATACAGGAAAGCAAGACGTTATAGCATTGTTTGATGTTCAGCAGATCCAGTGATAGTCAGATGATCTTTTGTTAATGGAAAGGCAAGGCTGCAGCCTGGCACAAGCTTGGGAGTCCTTGAGGGACTTCTAGTTCAGCCTCATCTTCACGTTACTTCTCAAGAAGGACCAAGAGGACCAGAGACGACAAGCAAAGAGGACACAAGAGAGCTGGTCTTGATGATCACTGATTTTTAAGCGTGAAGATGTCACATCTGAGGTGTGTGAACCAATGCAAAGCTGGAGTTGGAGGGAGTTTTTACAACTCATTGTCTTCTAGCAGGGCATTTTAATGTTTAATCTCATTGGGTGAGTATAAAAAATAATCTATAAGATTCTTATAATACTAATGTGCAGTGTTGGGGAGTAGTTAACTACAAGTAGCGACGCTACAAACTTAACTACATTTTTCAGTAGCTTGGCAGTAGCTCAGTTGCTTTTTAAACAGTGTAGCTTTTCCAGTAGCTAACTACTTTTTGCATCAAGTAGCGGTGTAACGCGAGCAAAAGCTACATTGCGTTTGTCGAGCCTGTGCGAATCAGCGCGATCGCCGCGATGCAAGGATATTCTTCTTCTTTTTGGATTACAAACTCATTTTTTGCCATTACCGCCACCTGTTGTTTAATCACGCGTCTTGCGGCTAACGGTTCACTGACGTACAGAAGTGGGTTGACGCACCCGATTATATAGCAAGACGTGACGGCAGATTTGGAGGATGGAGAAACAACATTAATTACCCATGGTCTTATTTGTCCAAGTTCAATCGGTATTTTTGAGAAAATGTTCTACATGCAATTTACGTTGGATGTATATTTTGTTCTTGCAATGTTGTTGGCTATTTGTTGCAATTTTGCACTTTTGACAAACAGTCTGAGATATTTGAGTGTTGTGTGTAATAAAACAATACTCTTTGAAATCATAATTGTATTGCATTGTTTTAAACACTAAATATTTTACTTAAAACTTTCCTCAGACACTTATTCAGTTATTTATAATATACGTTGTTCAGAAAAGCAAAAGTAGTTTCAATGTAGCTAGCTACTTTTTGATAGTTGCTTGTAGTGTAGCTAACCACTTTTCCAAAAGAGTAGCTTGACTGTAGTTTAACTACTTTTGCTTATGAGTAGCTTGTAGCTTGTCAAACTAAAGTTTCAGAGTAGCTTCCCCAACACTGCTAATGTGTCACAAAATTAGCAAAATGTAATGTAAATTAACAAATGGGGGATGAAGATTGGAGTTTATAGAGACTAAATGCTACACAAATGATTTTGGGTTAGCCATATAGTATGGAAATCATGTCTCAAACCAAAATAGTTTAGAGAAGAGAATGATTACATAGGCCAAACCACATACAAGGAAAATAATGAGATGAAAAATTAGATACATGGTGATACATTTATCACATGGTTATATATATATATATATATATATATATATTTAGGATCGAAAGGGTTAATTTCTTCTGCAAGAATTAAGAGTGTCACAAGAGGGTCGTAAAGCTTGTTATCAGTCTTAATGTCAGGAGGACACCAGGATCTGCCAGTGGATTGGCTTCATTTGTGGGGGAAGTGTCATAGAACTTTGTTGGAAGAGGGATTTTGTTGGATTCTTCATTAAATTTAATGGCTAAGTTGTGTGTGTCTGATTGGTCCAGACGCTACACAGGAGTGGGTAAATGTAACCTCTTAATGCCAAGAGAACTGCATTCGTTATGGAAGAGGAGACCGTGTCTGCTAATAATGAGAGCATTCTGGTTTTGTCATGTTTATGTGCTGTGGTCATGTTGGAAAGAATGCTAATTATTCTTAAAGGTATAGCGGAGGATTTTCTTTTTCCGGGTGGGTAGTCTATACTATTGGTCCACCTAAGTGTCAATCATTCTGGTGATATGTTTACGTATGGCCGTCGTACGTGCTCATCCCTATGTAGTTTTCACTTTCAGGTGTATTATGTCGGAGTTACGGTTTCAGCCATTCCTTTGAAAATGGCTGAGGGTCGAAAGAGAAAAACTGTTTACGAAGTTTATGATAAGAAGAGAAAGGCCGCAGAATATAGAAACAAGACCAGAGTGATTTTGGGTGAATATCACACGCTGGCGTGCGCTAAAAGCACAGGTTGGGCTTCTCACTGATGCCGCAGTCGCGAAGATTCTACTAGACAGGTAAAGTTTGGCACGCTATTTGGAGAAATCCATTTAAAATCACTAGTAAAAGTTAATGCAAGCTACTTAGCAATGCTAGCCCTGGCACGAGTCATGCACCGCATAGACACGGTAAACATCTCAATTTTTCTAAAGTAGCCTTTTGACCAAAATGGTAAATGGTATCACGCTGAAATATTCTAAAATCTTGTGTGTTCATATTCTAAAACATTGTGTGTTTATTATTACACAAATGCAACAAGCTACTTCTCCATATGCAACTATGTATAAAAATAACGTATTAACAATGAGAGATATTAGGTTAAGGACCAACGTAATAGCACTGCTTATATGTTGCTATGTAACGTAATTGCGATTTGCAAAATAGTTTCCTCAGAACGTATTTCGTGCGATACAGGGTTGCAAATACCATGTCTTGAGTCCTCGGTCACTCAATTGATCAGTGTAAATAAAACACGGTAGGGCATTTGACATGTTGTCTTTTTTATGAATATTTTTGAGTTAGTTTAGAATTTGCAACATAATTGTGCAAGGCGTAATAGACGTTCCCTCTCGGGAGCAAGAGTGTTGTGTTTGTGCATGTGCATTTTTTTTTTAAAAAATTGGAGAGGGCGGGTCTTCTCTAAAATTCGGAAAGATCCTCCGCTATACCTTTAAGAATAGCTTTCTTCAGGTATCTAACACTGATTGTTATTGAAACATGGCAACAATAACAATGTTCATATGCAATGAAAGACTAGTGACCTTGTGTTAGAGGCCTTATTGTGTGTGTGTGTGTGTGTGTGTGTGTGTGTGTGTGTGTGTATTTAGGAACTACTGTCATGTAGCTTAGAATTAAACTGCGAAGTAAGCTGATGTGGGGTTGCAGATGGGGAGGAATTTGATATCAAGGGATATTACTGGCATCCTTCCTGTTTGGAGCATATTATATTAATTACAGTGAGTGGCCTTCTCCAAGCAGAAAAAAAAGATCAAGCTTCTGTTCTTCTTTTTATTGCATTCTTTTTGGCAACTGAATGTGTTAATGTGTTTGTGATGGCTCATGTAACAGTATAAGATCGGGAGGATTTAGATTTAATGTGTCAAGTTCGCAGATACAATTGTTGTTTTTTGTCAATCACATGTGTCAATACAGTTAAAATTGTGCAAGGACGCATACATTTAAGTTTTCAATCTGGATCTATTTATTTCTGTTTTATTTTGTGTCCCTGTAGGTAGGTTTTTCTTTCTTTTTTTCTTTCTTTTTTTTTTTGCTGTCTGCACATGAGTTTCCTCACCTACTAGAATCCAAAGATGTGGGAGGTTGAATTTAAATAGCACCATACAATAAAGGTCAAGTTAATCAAGTCAGTAAATTACTAAATAAATGCAGGAAAATCATGCACCCACACTTCTTGTTTTCTGAAAGTTAGTCTAATGACATAGGGCCTGAATTTGGTTCTATATAATCCCTCTGAGACATTCTTGTCTTGATCATCGATTAGCATTAGAGATGCACACAACTGTATCATTACCATACCTGTCAATATTAGATTTTTTTTTTTTGTATTATTATTATTATTGGCCAATTTCCCTTGTTTTTACATTAAGATTCCTTTGCCATCATCAAACTTTCACCCTAAAGCTAATCTTAAATGTATTTAAAGGAGCACGCCAACTTTTTGGAACTTTAACTTATTCACCCTATCCCCCAGTGTTAGATAAGTCCACACATACAGTACCTTTTTCATTTCCGTGCATGCCGTAACTCTGTCTGACGCACCCACCGCTAGCCTAGCTTAGCACAAAGACTGGATATAAATGGCTCCAGCTAGCATACTAATCCCAATAAGAGACAAAATAAAGCAAAAATTTTCCTATTTACATGTTGTGAAACATCAAGGTATTACCTGGTCTTCCCTGTTTATTGTCACAGCTCTTTACAATACAGCGAACACCCATGATTGTAAACTATGCTTTTACTAGTAAATCCTGACTCTATTACTCCAACTCTGAATGAACTCTCTACTCCTCACCAAGGTGTGTGTCACGTGCTTTGCTAATCACTCCGCCAAAGAAACAGTGCTTCGCCTTCTGAGTTCCCAATATTTATACAGTTAAAAGATGGTTGTGTCTCACATGACCTTGTTATTTGATTACTCTGTGACTATACATGGAAACAACATGGAAATAGGAAAATGTTTGCGTTATTTTGTCACTTATTGGGATTAGGATGCTAGCTGGAGCCATTTACATCCAGTCTTTGTGCTAAGCTAGGCTAGCGGTGAGTGCATCATATAGAGTTACAGCACGTGTATGGAGATGAAAAGGGTATGTATGGAGTTATCTAACTCTGGGGGATAGGGTGAATAAGGTCCCAAAAAGTCGGGGTGTTCCTTTAACACTGTCAAATATAGTATTCGGCCAAAAAAACAAAACAAAAAAACCCCCATTATTTTCTATTGGTTTATATGCCTAATTCACTTGTAAGATTTAAAATGAGGTGCAATAGGTGATTCTCTACTGAAAAATGTTTTGTTATGCTGGTTGAAGGTCTCCTCATATCCTGCAATCACTATGTTAAGTGGTCTAAATGTATTTTTATAAATGTATATCATCTATGGAAGGTGTAGGGCCATAAAATGTTCATTCAATCATCACATTAGGTCCGAATGAAATGAAAGCATGTGTTCTCTGTCTGACATCCCACTGCTCATCCTGTTCACACACACATAATACGTTACAAGCACGTTAACACTGTGCAGATAGTGCAAGAATGGCAGGCTAACAGTTGTTTACGTTCATTATTGTAGTATTTTTACTCACTGTACTGTAATTTTTTTCTCCCCGGTGAATGACACATGATGTAATCCAATAACATTGTCTCTGGTCATCTCGCTCCAAGAGGTGTGTGCTTTCATTTGTTTTGAAGGAGGCATATTTTTGGACGGCGGGATCGTATGCTTTTAATGCCAGCAGGCTAAAATTAGCATTTCGTTTTTACTTATTTGTTTTTGAATTATTTTTATTTATTTTTAGAATAGCATTTTATTATAGCATTATATATTTATTTTAGCATTTTATTATCTTACTGTATATAAAAAAATAATTATATTAATTGAAAAGAAAAGAAAAACTTCAGAGAAACCTTAATAAAATAAGCATCATCATATATATTTTAGTGGATTACATCCCCTGTGGGTTTGATGGGGTGTTATATGTCCCTGGCTAACCAGTAGTACCAGTCACTCCCTGTCACTATATCCCTGCCCACAGAATCGAAATCACCGCTTGCAAGCTTGTACTTCCCACCGAGTCCTTTCAAAGCAACATGATGACAGGATTCAAATCAGGACAGCCAACCTACAGCACGGGTCAATAAAAGACAAGCACATGTGTCCTCTCTGAGTGGCATTCTTATGCAGGAACAGACCCCAGGGTGAGGCAGGGCTCTAGTTGAACATGGGCTGAGTGGCATGATTATTAGGGCTGCTTCATCTCCTGCATGTTTATTGAGATGGTAGAGAGGTGAGATACTTGTTCACAGTTCTTTCATGAAGCATGAGACTAAACGGCTTCAAGTGCATTTTAAATCAGCTTATATTAATGCAAATTTACTCTTAAAAAGATGCAATCACTGAACAGAGCATCTGAACTGTTTTATTTTGAAGTAGTAGATGAGAAATGGGTGGCTTTTACCTTGATATGAAGCACTTCTCGTTTGACTTTACAGTTTTTGTGTATTACTTTCATGAATTTCAATACAAGTAAATCCCTCTACTTCAAAACAGCGTATATCCGCTTATCCCTCTGGATTTAAAGATGAATTGAGTCATTTTTGCCCTACTAGCATCACCAAACTGAACTGTTATTGTACACAGTTATACACAGAATGAAGTCAGAAGGAGGGACTCAATCTCTTACAAAGGCCCATAAAAGATAAGCTGGCAACATTACGCAGAGCTGAGCGGATACGGAAACGCTACAAAAAGGAACGTGCGAGGGCTAATATCTATAAAGACCCAATAAAATTCATAAAGAAGTTATTCACCAGTGAGAAATTGATGAGTGGCATGGGAAAAACAGGTTGTTCCTAGAGCATGGCGCAGAGCAGGTGAAATCTTTAAACCTAAAGAAAAAGATGCTACAAGCATCAGTCAGTTTCGTCCTATTTTACTATTAAACGTTGAAGGTAAGATTTTCAGCATTATTGTCCACCTACCTATTAAAGAATGGCTTCATTGACACTTCAGTTGAAAAAGCAGGCATTCCAGGGTTCTCAGAATGCTCAGAACACATCAATGTTATCTGACAACAATTTCAGTCTAAAAAGGAGAGAAATGAGCTCCATGTGACATTCCTGGATTTGGCTAATGCATATGGTTCAGTGCCACATGAGCTTCTTTGGGCAGCATTTGATTTTTTCAGAGTATCAATGTCAATAACAAATTTATTGAATCCCCATTTTGGAGATTTGCAATTTTGTTTCTCAACTCCAGAATTCAGCACTACATGGCAATGTAGTTGTCTTTATAGTGGTACCTTTCTTTATAAAGGTGCTGTAATTTTCCTATTTTGTTAACTACCCGACTTGGCAACTGAATTAAACCCACCCATCTATACACACTTTACATGCTTTTCTGATTGCCTTGGTGGTTTTTTTTTTTTCTGTTTACAGACACTATAAGGCTGTCTCAGAGACAGTTGTGATTTCTCAGGACATCTATTTCACTGATGTCTGTCAGGAAGTAAGGACATTTTATGTATGGACATGATATTAAAAAAAGCTTACAGCACCTTTAAAATTGTTATGCACTACTGCATTTCTCTACCGAGTCTGATGATCTTACTGCAGCGAATAATCTGATGTTACATCCCTTTGAGTAGTTTGAAAGAAATGTTCTCAAACTTTAATGCTGAAATGGCTTCTTTTTTATTTTGTTTAAATGGAGCTCAGCAAAATGAAGGACCTCAACTTAACTGAGTTTTTGGGCACAGTGATTAAAACAATGTAATATGGGCTTAGATTGTATGATGTAAATTAGGATTGTATAGTTAATTGCAATAACGTTTCCCATTAGAAAAGGCCCCTAGCAAGAATGAGAGTTTATTCCCTGACCACCTTTTTAAATATGTCTCTTTTCATACAGTAAGATCAGCAAAGAGGGCTTCATTTGAAATACCACATGTAATTAAAAATGCTCTGTCTTTTAGAACGTCCATTTTTTTTTTTTTTTGCCTTTTAAGTTCTCAGTGGTTTAGCATTTGCATATATTGTTGATGGTCTAGTTTTTTTCACCCCAGGGAGAGCTCTTAGATCATCAAATGCCAACATTTTAAATACTCCCAGTGGGAAACATTTAAATTCGAATGTGTCCAAAATACATGAAGAGAGCTCTGCTTTCAGATTTAATCCCCTTCATTGAATTGGTTTGTCTGTTTATTGCGATGTATTTATTTGTCAGTATAGACAAATATGAATCACTCTGCAATATAATTTCTGTTCCATAAGTCCATTGTTTGTGTAGACCGTTTTTATGTTAGCTGTATGCACTCTGACATTTTACAACGGTAATTATCATTATACCTAGTATGCTGATTGAAATATAAATTATGATACCATTTTTTAATGACCACTAGTTCATAATAGAACAAAAATCATTAATAAAACCATAAACTGGTTTCCATAAAGCTAAGTCATTGCATACAGTGGAGCTGCAGTGGACCGTGCACTTTTTCGTTCATTCATTATTTCGGAATGGATGGCATTTCCGATTGTTTTTTTAATTCAACCTGACTTCATGACTTTTGTGTAAACATACACGCCACTTTCAAGTCAAGTGGCATGTTATTTATACGCATTTTGAGCTGTCCGCATGTATGCGTGTATGTGTACGCCGTTAAATGTCCAAGTGATTCCGCATGTATGTACATGCCGTTAAATGTCCGAGCGAAAGGAAGCAAAATGTGGATCTACATCTGGGGAGCGATATTTTTTTCCTAGGATGGTAGGGGAAGACTCATAAATGGTATTAACCCCAGTGACGGGTAGGTTTAGGAATGGGTTTGGGGTAGGTAGGTCATATACTTATACTGTATATACATGAATGTAACGTTAAGTCAACAGCATTCATAAACACGCTGAAAAGTGATTATGCGTGTTGATAGCACGCCAAAAATTCAAATGCAAATTGGCGTGTCATACATACGCCATTTCATGAGATCATTTTGGTTAATGAGGTGGCGGCAGCCGAGTCCTGATGAAGGGGGTGTTCACATTAACGCACGTCACCGCTTTTTTGCCATGTTTGATATTCTCCCCACGACTTTTTAAAACATCTTCGCGGCACATATGTCCAGTCCAGTTAACTATCAGACTGTTCAATTTGGCCATTTGTCAAATTAGTTATTCTAGCCCTGAAATGTGTGGGTTTTTTTTTTAAATCAAGTGATCAAAGTGCTCGTTGGCAAAGTAATGATTATGAATATGTCAAATATAACAAGGAGACATTTAAATTGTTTATAAACAAGTGTTTTATGTGTCAGTGTCGCCTGCAAAGATGAAAAACCAAGCTGCACCCTTGTAACTGTAGATTTACAAAACACCCTTATTTAAATTTTTTATCTTTTATTCTGAAATAGAATAATGAATGAACAAAAAAAATACACGGACCTGCAGTGGTACATGAAAGGACAACTTCAATGATCTTCAGTTTTTACATACTCTTCAATTGATTTTTCGCTAAAAAAATTTGACATCAGTTTTCCAAGTATTACTGAAGTAGGGATAACAGTTTATTCCTTGTGCACACAAGCACACTCAGTTTTGACAGCACTGACCTTCATCTCCTCTGGGCAATGTAGACAGACATTTATCTTTTATTCATTCTGCCATTTCTGAGGGTGGCAGCTTTTCTGCCATTGAGGCTTATCAAAGAAGAGGCCATTTTGTGATGTGAGGAACTCATGCATACAAACTTGCCTCATTTACACATTGTATACACATACAAAAGTGTAGATTTATGCATGCACAAATACAAAGATGCAGTTGTACTGGATGTGATGTCTGTCAATAAAACCACTCAAACATGCCATAGAAAGCAGCTGCTTCTTTTCAGTCTTTGCTGTCATTGACACTGCATTTCTAGACCTTCTCTTCTTTGACAAACAGACAGAGTAGTAAGTGTGAAATGACACCAGCCAGTCCCCCCCTCCCACCTCCTGCAAGACATTGTGCTACGCCAACTGACAAAATCATTGCTTTTGTAGCGGTCTTGACAAGTTGTTCCAATCGTTATTTTTGGCAGGCATAAGGATTGTTTCAAGTCCTGAACACTTTCATGTGCTCTCTCTCTGACATGATTAGTCGAATAATCCTTCCCTGTTTCCCTGACACCAAGCAATGCTTTTGCTCACTAGCATTGCAGAGTTAACTCTGATGTGTGTTTTTGTCATTCTGTGATATGCATCATGATCCATCCTTGTTTACATTAGTGGAAAGAAGCCTGTCGAAAGAAACTCTTATCTTTTTGAGCTGAATTGTTCACAATTCGACAGCTTGCTGCACACATTGACTATTAGCATAATAATACTATGTGTAAATATAGTACATTTTGGTTATTTAGTTTATGGCAATTGCTTTTCAAGCATTTTCACACATTACTGATTCTTGAAACTTTGGCAAAAACATGTCCCACTCAAAAAAGTGCTAATTCTGTTGGAAATTAATAACATTTTCATAAATGAAAAGAATCAAGTTTATAATCAGGGGGTCCTTTGCACATATGTAAGGTTCTTTTATAGGTTTATTTTTCATTTTTATTATTTTAATGATTATATGCTGGCCCATTGCCTACAAAATCAGCTGTCCTCGGATAGGAGATAATCATTTCAACTTGATTAAAAAAACAAAAAGGAATAATTGAATTGAATAATATATTTACCACACAAAAGAGTACATTGTAATATGTATTAAAAACTACAAACAGTGAGTTTTGAACAATATTTACTATTATTTTGTGGTTGTTCAAAATGTGTCCCACATATTCGTCACCACCGTCAGATATTTATAAAAAGCAATAAAATCAGGCAACTACAAGGTCAACTACATTCCTCCATACCCCATTTTCAAACCTTCAGCTTTACAGCATGCTTCAAGATCACTCAAGCTCCCGTAATTTTGCTATTTTCTCTTAAACTTGTTCATATATTTGGGCACTGCTACTGTCACAACCATAACATGTCAACACCGTCTCTTTTGTATAGAAAATATTAGATTAGATTATGACATAATTGTATACTTTTTAAGAAGAGGTCTGAAGTAGCTAGCAACAGAGGGGAAACAAGATGGCTATAATGTGAACAACTCATGCATATCATGTGAAAGAGTAGGTTTTGTCACCACCGTCAGACGTCACCACCGTCAGGTTTTCTATCTGACGGTGGTGACATACCGTGTGACGGTGGTGACAAAACCCCCCAAATGGTCTATAACAGAGGCTAGAATATAATTGTTGATCACAATAAATACCAATATATTATCTGTAATGTTCCATTCACCTCTTTAATATTTTTATTTATTTAATTCCCTTACACTGCATGCTACTATTAGCGCGAGTGAGAGTGAGGATGTTTCCTGATATCCTCACGGCTGTGGTTCAGCTGCAGGAATACAGCAGTTCTAATCTGAACACGTTTGATGCGATTAAATTGTGTTTCATGACGTTCATTTAGATTTTTGCCCACACTAAAAATTTGTTAAAGCCTAGCATGGATAGGAGCAGCAATAACCCCCTTGGGGTAAACAGAACAGAACCAACATGAATGTTTTGCAGATTATTTCAAAATTTAAAGTACAATATAATGCGAGAATTTATTCAGATTCTTGGGGAATCAGAATGTCAAATCCTGACTGACGAGTGGAGCTGGGGAGGGAGGAGGGTAATGAGCTCCTGAGAAACGTGATAGCTGCTGATAATACTGAAGGAGCTTGTATGTGTACAGTGATAGGCATCATATTCCTATAGGGGGAGGTTGATCAGCTAATAGTCGGCTGATGCGAGCTTGACTAACGTGACCTGCCAGAACTAACCAGAACTAAGGATGCACATAGTGCAGCTACTGCCTACCTACACAGCACATAGTATGCACTATCCATTCCAGGCTATGCATCTCCAATGACTAAAGCCAAATGAAAATGGCATGACATCATTTAAACAAATCTAACATTCACTGTAATTACCCCCAATTTCATAGTCATTACACTCAACTTTGACTTTATGTATTTTAGAAAGTTATGGCTAGGCAGCAGCTATCTGTAGAGGAGAGAAGGAGAAGAAACAGGGAATACCAAAAAAAGCTGAGAGAGAAAATACACAGTGAGGCAGAGTTAAATGAGGAATACCTCATAAAAGGAAAAAAATGTTTATCACAGTGCTCAAGATTGTCATTTTTTGGACCAAAGAGTTAAATGAAGTTGTTAAGCAAGAATTGATTGACTTGAGTGGTATACATTGTGGAATTGTATGTTGTAAAGAGGCCACAGTCACCACCGTCAGATTAATGTCACCACCGTCAGTTCTAAAGTCACCACCGTCAGAGGGAGTTTTATTGGTTTTAAATGAATATACTTGAAATATGATTCTTCAGTGCTGATGAGTTATTAAAGTAATAGTCTCTTTTAATACAAAAATATGTTTGTTAAATAAAACAACATTAATTTTTCTATTTAGGCTTAAAGTAAATGTTGTATGATGTTATATCTTTTAAAGGAGTACACGCAAAACAGTATAAAAAATGAACAAAAGTGAATATTCAACATTTAACAGCATATATGTGTACCAAGAATGCCAGATAATGATTTAAAAACTCTAAATACATATTAGACCAAACAAATAAAAAATAATTTGCTATTCATTTTGTCTGACGGTGTTGACAAAAACAAAGTGATAACTGAAGAAACGCCTATTTTATGAAAAAAATACAAAATGAGGAGGTTGCACCGGTGCATTGCTGAACAGCCAAGACCTTGCTTTATAATGATATACCTTCAGATTTTGTAATTTAACTAAATTTTTATTTTCAAAATTAAAACCTGTTTTATCCAAATTCCCAAGAATCACTGACATGTAAAAGGATCAAGATTCAAAGATCCAGAGGTCACACATTCTTGCACAAACATTGTGCACATTGACTGAGAAACAAAACGTAAAATCCCTTTACACTTTTCAAAATAAAGGTTTCAAAAGAATTTTCTCGGCAGCGATGTCATAGAAGAAGCGTTTGGGTTCACCAGAGAATATTGGTCTTTTCAAATAAACCTCTCATGATATGCTGAACATCGTAGATGGACTATTTCAGACTTCAGATTTCTAAATACAGGAGCATGGCTTTTATGTGAAGCTACAGCAGGCAAAAAGGTGACTGAGCACATGGGAATAGCCATTGGTTTCATAAAGCAATTAAAGTGGAGCGTTCTTCCATTTCAGGCTTTTAGTGAATGATTTCCAAGGATTAAGGCAGCAGACATTTTTCCATCTTCTCTCGGATTATTGATATATGGAAGAGAGGCAGGCCTTCACAATTAGATTTTGCTGTTTTGGTTGAATGGCGTGCAATATCCGTATTTTGTAGGAGTTTAAATTTTAAATTTATACCGCCTCTCTTCAGGTGTGTCATTAAGTCTTTAGAGGCTAATGTGTCAGTAATGAAGATGTATTGCCTCTTCTTGAACCTAGGATTACTTTTTGTAGAAGCAAAATAAAAACCATGCATAAATCTGATTTGCAATAAATCCAAATGAAACGTATTGCAATTACTTATAATTATTACATTATTATTTTGTCTATATGCACAGTGTACTAATAATCTTGTTATTTTTGTGTTTTGTTATTTGCAAATTTTTTGGAAGAATTTACACCAGGGTCCAAAACTCTGAGACCACTATTGTAAATGTGTAATATTAAAGGTGCTGTATGTAACATTTTTATTCTACTAAAGCATAAAAATACCATAATATGTTTGCATGTACTGAAGAAACATGCTGAGTTCACACACTCGTTTCTCTGAAACACACTTCTACAGCCGGCTATTTTACTCTGAAATGTGCGTTTCCAGGCTGGAATGTTTAATATTGTTTTGGTCTGTGATTACGTTGCCAATTTTCATTGTCAATTGCGCTCGTTCCTGTTGCGTGTATCATCCTGGCAACCCGACGGAGAAACGATGATCTCAGATATTTTGAATTGGACTGCAGTGCCTATTTCGACCACTAGTTGTCATTCTTACGGACTGCACCTTTAATGGTATTACAGTATAAGCATAACAATATGAGTAAAAAGTTTAACTGAAAAAAAAAAAATAGAAAATATATAATGACAAACAATCATGAGCTTAAAACATTTGTGGAAACCTGAAAATCATGTTCGCATCAATGTCAGAAATGTTATTACTGACCTAGGAACTTAATATATATTTTTTTTATGTAATTACATTTACTCAAAATCCTAAAACACTATTATTTCCAGGTTTATATTAAATTTTAAATTCCAAATTTTAGTCTCTGACTTTTGGTCGTCTTGTTAGCGGGTTGCTACTTATTGTTTTCTTATGTTTGTGAAACAACACACTACCTTGATGTAATTATTTTACACTCATATTTCTTAAGCAAACATCTCTGTGAGCATTTTCCACTTGTGTGCTAAGGAGAAACAGAAAATCCCAATAGCAGAGACCAAACTCAATATTATCCTTGTATGCGTTTAATCCAGCTTCTGAGTTTCAACTTGGCTGCCATAATGTTTACACTCAACATCTGTGAGTCAACATATAAAACCACAAACACATTCACACAATATGCTCAGATCCATATACTCTGAACTATAGTGATTTGTTTTATTCACAAGTAATTTGTTTCTCTGAGAAATTAAATACCTGCAAGATCCTCACATTTTGTGGGTAATATGATTAAAGCTTGAAGTTTAATTTACTGGGAGGATTCAGTGAGTCCAGTGAAGTGTAACATGTAATGGATGCAGCATGTCTCAGCAGTAAATATGTAATGAGTCATTGAAATGAGTCATTGAAATAAAGTTAGTGGTCTTGTAAGCAGACAGGTCTTCAAGACCTTGCAGACACTTTAAAGGTGAACCAAGTGTAATTAAGATTTAATTGAAGTCTGAAGTAATATCTTCTAAAAGATCAATTACATCAGCCTAAAAATCTCTGCTTATCACATGCTCATTAGGGCTTGTAGACAAAGACACGGTGCATTAATTAATGTAATGGTCTAAGATCAAGATCTATATCTGCTAGATTTCTGTAAGCACCAAATGATATATTTAAATACAGAATGAATGTGAAGAAATGCACATTATTGACAAAAAAATTAGACTTCTTGTACTGATTAAATAGATTGCAACATAGAACCTGGTCCTTATTGCAGCTTATTCTTGGCAAGATCCTTCATTTAGACAGGAAAGAGTCTGATTGATGTAATGTGACCAATTAGTCTACAGATTTTATAATCTCTGAAATCGATTATTTTACAATTTTAGTTTGAGTAATTTGAGAGCCTTAAATTCCACTGATCATCTTTCAAAGATTTGGTGCCGATAACTTTACAAACTTTCAAATCTGGTGAATAGTTCTAGTCCAATGGTTTAGTTCTAAACAATTACTTTCTGAACACGACTTTCAGACTTCCAGACTCCTGGAAATTGCTAATTCCTGATGTGCATACAAAACTTGTGTGCTCAACTGTTGGAATTATCCGATGCATGCTCATAAACTACAATGGAAACACATTCACCAAAATACGCATTAAATAAGACATGTGACTTTGCGATAGGAAGGCAAAAGTGGTTCGGTATAATTAGCTATTATAACAACTAACTATGACTTTTGTCTCAAACTTCTAATTGTGGCTTATTTTTAAGGAAGTTGTTAAGTTTAGGAATTGGGTAATATGAAAGGAGGTAGAATATATCCTAACATGGATGCTAATATGCAACTTGTTAATAATGAGAATTGGACCCTAATGTAAATTGTTACCATAATTATATATACAGTGGTTTCTCCTACTTAATCAACTTCCATTTTTCTTTGTGGCAATTATCGCTAGTTAATCAGGAAGTGATGATTTTGTTTATTTTCAACTTTGCTGGATGGAAACGGTTCTTTATTAGCAAAAAGTTACTTTCGCAACTGTGGATGTAAACATTTGCGTATTGCATATAAAAGTGTCAGGCAATTTCTCAATAGCTGTGGATGTAGACTAGTTAAAACCATGGTATACTTCACCATATGCAGGCTTCATCACTTGTTCTGCACTAATGCTGCTTATAATGACAACTCTCCTTGCATTTTCTTCTATGAGCTTTAACATGCTCTGACATTTCAGATCCGCTCAGTTTCCACTGACATTCAGCAAGACACATTGTAATTTTTCAAAGGCCTGAGCAGGAGAAAATAACAACAACAACAAAAAATCCATAATTAAGAAAAAGCACTCTTCCTGAATTTGCGAGTTTCTCTGTTGCTCATCTGTTGTCGTGTGGAAAATTTTGATTTTTTTGGGCGGAGAAAAAGATGACATTTGAGGAGCGCTTTACAGTTGAAATCTTCCTTCTCATGTCTGCTTTCTCATAGAAGGGGAGTAGGGCCCCTGTCAACCAATCACTGCAAATATGACAAAGCTGAACGCAAATTCTCCTTAAGGAGTTGGTTCTCTCCTGTTATGCTTTATTCCTTGTTTTTATGTATTCTCTCACTTCTCTTGTTGTTAGCCTGTCTTATTGAATAATAATGAAGCTCTATTCATGATTCTGATTTGTGAAAGAAAACAAGCCTCTGGTAAAGCTTGGATCTTTTTGTATGGACTTCACAAAGACAAATGTTAAACTATCTTTTCAAAAAGAACCAACCTGGTTTGCACAAATGCTTTTCATTGAATAATTCAGTTTGATGCAATAATAAGCCAAATATGACATTTTGATTCTGGGGCTGTCAAAACTGTTTTTATGTCCAGTAGACTGTCACTGTTCACAATAACTATATGTCCAGAACAACGCACAATATTGTTCTGTTTATTCATCTGCGGTTCTGTCGTCTAATGCTTTAAATGCTCAAGCTCTTTAAAGCAGGATGGATTCTGATTGGCTGTCATTTTTTTAATTATTCATCTTCTGGAAAAAAAAAAGAGCAGCTGTTTATGCACTTCAACCCTTCTACTGCTTGTTGTCTAACTTCTCCCACTCGAACTGTGTCCTTTAGATCCCCATCGTACCATCGGATGCAGTTTAAGCCCTCTAAATTAAGGAGCATCTCGATAGTTGTTGCTTAAAGTATATGACAAGTTGCTTAAAATCTGTGGAATGTCTGTTGGAGGAGCATCACAATAAAGAGATATTAAACAGACAGTCTACTAATACTCTAATGAGAGGTAGTTGAAAAGTTACGTATAGTCAACGGAAAGTTTATACTTTGCAGATGTTGTTTATGCTCAACCAGCAACACACACTAACTAAAGTTAAAAAAGTGAAATCATAATCAACCACCCCTTTAACATTATCATCATTTGTGTGAACAGGACTTTATGCAGCCTCCCAAATAACTGAAAATTGATTCCAATAGAGGTTGTTGTTGTTAGCATGTTGCTAAGCTAACAGTAACCTATAGTAACACTAGTTTTATTTTTATTTTTTATGATTGTCATTATTCCCCATGCATACTTTTATTAAAAATGCAGACTCACAGCTTTTTTTTGTTGTGATTATTCAAATAACACACTGTGCCAATGAATTATTCATTCTCGATACCGTTCTAACTCTCCCCACTCTGTCAATAAGAAAAACACTCTGTGGATTGGCGATTTAATTATATAGTCACTTACATGAGTAGTGATCATTTATCAAATTGACATCTGACAGTATCAAAAAAACACTAACTGCTTATATAATCACAGTGCTTATGAGGTCACAAACAGGCCTGTTTCTGAAGGTTTTAGTGCACTATGATTTTATTGAGGTTAATACTCCAAATGCTGTTTAAGACTCTCTAGCTATAAAAAGTCAACAGAGGTTGTCAATACTGGCTTGCACTGCTTAGACTGTAACGCTCTGCCAGTGTATGAGCACTCCATGTGTACATCTGATGTGGGGTGACAGACCATGAGAGCATGAAATACATGCAGTTTTGTTTTGCAAAGTCTCCTGGGAGCTTTGGGAAAGAGGCAGGGTTGAAGTCTTGCATAGAAAGAGGAACATTGCAAGGTACCTCATGCTGGTTTCTTTAGCTAACAGTGCAATAAATAAATGCATCCTTTTTATGCAGGTTTTTCCTTGTAGCAATTAGAATATGGTATATGAGAGGCTTTTGAGACATGCTAAATCTGTTTATATCAATTCTGGCCCTGGTCTGTGGCTTTAGAGACAGCTTGATTGCCATAAAGTGTTGCTCGTTTATCCATAGATGTGTGGTGACAATTAGTGTGTGTGTGTGTGTGTGTGTGTGTGTGTGTGTGTGTGTGTGTGTGTGTGTGTGTGTGTGTGTGTGTGTGTGTGTTTGCATTAATCAGGCTCAGCTCCTGATGTGCGTGAGCCTGGCTAGCTTTAGGGAGCCCTTAGAAAAATGGACTTACATATTCTTTAGCATCAGTTAGGTAATTTTCTGAATCTGCACTTCAATTAAAGGGAGATTTTCACAGGTTCCCTGGTGACTGAGAAAATAGGAAAGTGGTTTTGCTCTGCAGATGCTTATATTAGTTATTTGTTGAGTGATATTGTGTCTACAGAATAATGGCATTTACAACTACCCCCCCCCCCCCCCCCACACACACACACAAATGAACAAGTTTAAATCTAGTTTATTTGCAATACATTTAGGAGTTTTACAAGGACAACTGAAATTGCTTTTTTGTATGAAAAGTGAAAGTTAAACCAGACTTTAAATTTGTGTAATCAATAATGAATTAATTTAAAAAACCTAAAAAAAAAGATAGTAACTTGGGCACAAAATAAACTTAGAAAATAGAAACTAGATGGTGTGTGATATCATTCTTTCTCGCAGAGTGTGTGGAAAGAAGTATAGATATTCACTGCAGGCTTTTTAAGATTTGCACAGCAGTTTATAAATCTCAATCAAGTGAGTTATACCATAATTAATCCAATTACACTAAGCTAGCATGCTAATATGTGCATGTCATTTGGGTCCAGGCTGACAAATGCCATGATTACTCTCCATAGAGGTCTGCAATAGCCAGAGAGAGCTGGTGCTGAGGGTACATAAAAATGCAACATATTTGCTCCTAGCTTGTGACACTGAGATCTACGGTTCATTTCACGTATTTATTACAAGTTATGTAATATGTGAATATTTCAAGTACAGTTAGGGTACATGAAAGGGACAAGAACAATAGGAAGAGAGGGAAGGGTTTTTAAAACAAACTGATTTTTAGGTATTTTTTTATTATTTATTTTTCTGTTTACACAATATAACATTTCAATGTAAATTTTAGTCGTGAATTGACAGATGCTTTTTGAGCCCAGATGCACTTACAATGTACAGTACGACATAACCAGCATGTCCCAGGCTGGGTCATGTTAACCAAATTTTGGCCCCTTGTTACACTCAAAAAAAAAAATCAGCATTTGCGCAGCTTGAATTATTGCCATCTCTCAACTTAACTGGGTCACAGTAAGGAGTTTGTTTTTCCAAAAAGGTCCATTGTGCAATGCACACAATATGCAGCCCGATTAGTCCCCATCAAGTCAAATAGACGTAGATGCAATCTGTTTCCTGCCAGGAATTATAGAGCACTGACAAGTAGGTCAATCAAATGACCAGAAATAAAACTGCAAGGGCACATTAAGGCAGTTTTGCTTATACCATCTCTCCACCAAGTTTGATTTAGCTCCTCTTGCAGTAGAAGCATCACTATTCTGTAATGGGAAAGAGTGTGAACTGTGAACTAAATCAAAACTGCAGTCATGCACTTCAGTTTTAATTCCACACTGCTTCTGTAAGAGATGGTCGAGCCCTGAGGGAGAGCCTACTCATCTGCTACACACACTCTAAACGAGGGGGCAAAACCTCCACTCACTGTACTGTCATTAATCACAAACATTGTATCGGGATTAAAAGTCTTGACAGCTCCCGCCATGCCTTATATTTCTCCATTTTTATTAGATCATCCCTTTTGCAAGATCTGCATGTGCAACTGTTTCTCTCACACTTTTATGTTAGAAACACATTTGGGAATTTGACAGCTTGACCATTTTATTAGGTCATATTCTTTGAGAGATCATATGGAATATTATTATTTCAATCATGACAACTCTTGGAATAGTTTTAGCATGTTATTGAATATGGCAATGTTAATGTGTTTCACCTTGGCGTACTAGGACTATGTTCAGACTCGATACGATTTTTCTGCATATCTGATCAGATCCGTGAACATAGTGATGGGCGGTATACCGGTTCATACCGAATACCGGTGTTTATTTTTGGTATGATGTGGTTTTTTAATATACCGCAATACTGTATGAGAGGGTCGCGACGCAACACTGTATGAGAGGGTCCCATTTCACCTGTGCACTCTGTGTTACTTAGCGTGACTATGACGATGGATAGGTTAAACTATAATTGATAGCTGTCAAATTATATTACAGTGTTGCCCATACATTGGTTCACAATATCAACACAGCCTTTTGGAAAATCTATTTGTGGTTGGCATTGACATGGTTGAATAAACATGAGCAATGCAGGTTTCCAATTCAAAACGTGCGTGTGTCTTTATATGAATGTATCTGAAGTGAACTAACAGAATCTTTCTTTATCGTTCTTTACCGTGAAAAAACAGTGTACAGGCGTTTACGGCCATTTCTGCCGCTCCTAAAGCGCCTCCTGCTGGCACCTATTTGTAAATAGGTATGCCTTTCAAACCTGTATTATTACTAGTGTGGATTTGTTTTTGCAAAATTCACTCATGACAGTAAAATAGGTAAAATATTTTAAAATATTCTAAGTCAATCCTCTGCAATATTTCCTCTACTCAGTAGAAAATGTGGTTAACCCAGTCACGCTTAGGGTTATACCGTCATATACCGTGATACTTATCATACTATATCATATTTAATGGAAAGCACATGATTTGGAAAAAAAGGGTTGGGGGGAAAAAGGTACCTTGAGCAATAAGGCTTTGGGGTCCATCTACATCAAACTTGACTTTTAGGCATATTAATCCAGGTCACAATCCCCACCCAAGTAAATAAAAATAAATGTGCTTGTTTAGTTTTTTTAGTTTACTTTTGTTTTGTGAACTAAGCACATGACATCTGAAATAAAAATGCAACAAAACATATATACATACAGATACATACCTAGGTTTAATAGGTTCTCATCAGATGTCCATGCTGTTTTAAATTTTTGGAGCAGGGTGGCAGCAGCAATAAACTCTGGTTCTGCCATCATGTCTTTAAAGCGCTTTTGTTGTCCCTCTAGGGCTGCATCCAACAAAGGTTTGCAGTACCTGTAATCAGAAGTCATCCCATCTGAACATTCGTCTCAGCTTGAAGGATGTTGAGGGCTTTGGTGAGAGGACCCATGGTTCTGGCAAATTCCTCCAGAAAGGAAATTTCAACTAAAACTGATATTAAACCTACAGTAACAAACATAAAGTTCATACAGGGCCCCTCCTCTTTCATCTTTGATTATTCTCACGATTCTTTCAACAGAGAGAAATAATGAGTTCCATCATGTGTCGTTTGGCCGGATCAGTTGTATTTTGCATGTTTCCTCTATGATGTCTGAAGCAGTGGAGGATCGATATGTCTTGTTCCATAAGACACTGCATTTCGCAAAAGCTGATCGTGACAGTCTTTTATAGGAGTCATTGGAATTGGCCTTGGCTGCAGCAACTGTGGCAACAAGGTTTAATAGATGACATGCAAAGCGATGATGGTTTGGAAGCTGAAATTGTAAGCCATCATCTTCCATTAAGATCGGTGTTACCTCAGTGAAGTCAACATCAACACCTTACTCTTCCTGTTTACCATCATCACTGCAAGCATCCTCTTCAGTCTCACTGGAGGTTGTTGTTGTTCTCTAGATTCTCTAAATGCCTTTATGAAATTGGACCCATTTTCTGTGGTGGTTCTAACTATTTTCTTTCTCAATACCAAACTCAGAATGGATGTCATTCAATGCAGTAAACAACACATCAAAAGTGTGTGGCCCTTTAATCTGCCTGCAAGCAAGTGCCACAGAACACCTCTTCAATGAATCTCGACCCACTCAGTGGGCAGTGACCCTGAGAAATCCTCTCCTTCTTGCACTCCAACAGTCAGTCATTGTGGCAATGAATTCAACACATTCTATGATCAAGCTTGACAAGTAAATGGCATTTTTAGGGGGTAATGTTGCCTTGGTATTAATGAGCTTAGTTTATGTTACTAGTCTGAAGTTTCCTAGCTTAACCTTGCACAAGGCAACTGTATGTCAACGTTTATTATTATTAACACCATTAATGCCATAATATATCCAGTTTGGGTAAAACAACAGGTCAATTAGCCTTTAAATAATTTCACAGTCAAACTGAGAATTACATACCTCAATGTGTTTCTTTAGATTGGATTGCGAATTCTTGAAAGAAAAAATTATATATGCTTCTGAGGCAGACGGAGAAGGCACTTAAAAATGAACGATTCGTTCGATTCGTTTTAAACTTCTTCAAATAGTTTGCTTAAATATGGCCATGGGTGCTCAATTTCAAAGTCTGGCGATTACTCCATTGTTGTGTTGGCTATATACCTGACAGCGGAAAAAAATTGACTGATTGACTGACTGATGCTTGTAGTATCTCTTTGTTTTGGTATAAAGACTCAACCTGCTCTAAGGTACAACCCGTTTTGGTTACACTTTATTTCGATAGTCACTTTAGACATTCTACTAATTATAAGTAACTTTTCAACTACTGTACGTGTCAACTAACTGTCATTAGAGTATTAGTATATCATAGTAGACTGTCAGTAGACTGTTGGGTTATAGGGATAAGTTTGGGTTAGTTACTTAGTTACTTACCAAGTTACTTATAGTCAGTTGAATGTCTGTTGGGGGACCAACAAAATAAAGTGTTAGCAGATATTAAGCTGACAGTCTACTAATACTCTAATGACAGTTAGTTGACATGTAGTTGAAAAGTTAATTATAGTTAGTAGAATGTCTAAAGTGGACTATCGAAATAAAGTGTCACCCGGAACTCCATTAGGCCCTGGAGAGGATGAAGCCCTTGCCTTTCTCACAGCCTGCTCTACCTCTTTCCTCTTAGATTCACAGTCCTCCATTTGGTATTCTGGTGGATTGATAGGTGGGATGTCTAACGGAATTGACATGCCTCGTGGCTCATGCCTTTTTGCATGTGTTTCCTCCAAATATCTCTCCAGCTCAACCATGGATGCTTTTATTGTACCATTCTTATCAATGGGGAATAACTTCTTTATGAATTTGAATGGGTCTTTATAGAAAATAGAATACAGAATACATTTATAGAATACATCTACATAGCCTCTTCTTTTTGTAGAGTTTCCGTAGGCGCTCAGCTCTGCGCAACGGTGTAAGGTTATCTTTTATGGCCCTTTGTAAGAGGTTGAGTCCCTCCTTCTGCTCTTCTCCATTGCTTCCTCAGCTGTCTCCATTCTCTAATTAACCCTTCAATCTTCTGCTGCCATCTAGACTTTCCAGGTGTAGTTTGTAGTAACTAGATATCTTAACAACTCATATGTCACATCAGGACTTTTTACAATAAAATATTGACAGCAAAAGGCTGTTTAAAACAGCGAAAATGGAAATGAAAATGACGACACCAAAAAATGTATACATCCATGTAATTTTTTTATCTAAAATCTTGATGTTGATTAAAAAAAAGTCCGCATTATGTGTAAACTGTCTCTATTTCCGTTTCTCTTCCTTTTGTTCTTGTCACTTTAACGTCCCCTAGCTTTACTTGAGATATACTGTCTTCCAATATTAATGAACTGGTTTGCTCTAAGGAGATTCCAAAGCCTTTTTAAATAAAAAGAAGAGTAATTGAAAGGTCAGGGGTAAAGGAATCAGAACTGTACTAATCTACTGTCACACATTTTCTTTTCTGTACACACTCAGTAATATTATAGGCTAGTTAATATTTTATTAGTCTCTACTTATTAGATGCTGTTGATGTTGATACTTATTAGATGCATCTCTGAGGCTATTTGTACGTAATATAGAACATAATATTGTTCTAAGAAGTTTATAATACCTTGATGGAGCTGCCACTTAGCACTTCCATTCGTCCCAATGGGCAAAGAGGCCTACAAAAAATGTGGTGTTTAGAGAATGAGGGATCTTTTTTTTTTATTTTCAGATGAAACTTCCTTTCCAGCTCTAGTCTAATGTTACAGTGTGTGGTCTTATATTAATTATTAGATGAAGAAATGTTCTGTTGCCTTCATTTAACGGTCTATGAAACAACAGAACAGGAAAGTCGTGGCCAACTTCAATGTTCTCAGATCTAGTGGTCCATGTGATTCAAATCATCGAGTTAATAGTTGTTTCCTGGCAACATATAAAGTAATAGCCTAGAAATGGAGACTCCCCCTTCCAGTGTATTCTAGCAACAATCCATTGATTTTCGAGCTGGAAAAACCAAACTCTAGTCAGGCCAATCACATCGTGTATAGAGTCGGGGGTGGGCTTAACATAATGATGACAGAGACATGGTTCAGTAATACTTGAAAACAAAGAATGGCTGCTGCTGCTGGCGAAAAGCTGTCTTTGTAGATTCAGCTTTGGCCGCGACTCTGGATGATTTAAATTTAAACTTTTCTTTGAAACATAAACAAAGAATGGCACTTGAGTCATTTTTAAAAAAAGAGAAATGTGTTCTGAGAGAGGATGTGTGAGATCGCTCTGATTTTGTCTCTTCTTGGTTACTCTGGTTGGTTGTAGCA
This sequence comes from Pimephales promelas, assembly GCF_988280905.1. Lineage (NCBI taxonomy): Eukaryota > Metazoa > Chordata > Actinopteri > Cypriniformes > Leuciscidae > Pimephales > Pimephales promelas. Next base: position 30,378,816 of record NC_142777.1, read on the forward strand.
CTATCCTATTGCACGCAGAGGGAATTTGACGACGAAAGACGACCGTTTATCTTGCAGACCTAACATCCTGATGTACGTCGGGCATGCCAGGCTAATAAAACAGTGGAGATGAGTGAAGTTCATAGAGGTAATCTGTGTTAACTGATGTGTTTTTTGCAGCATGTTTTCTTCCAGTCTGTTGTTTACGCATTGCACTTGACAGTATCCATTCATTATCTGCTGGTATGAATATTTTACAATAATTACAATAGCCCCAAATCCAGCTAGATTTGCCCTGGTGAATGCTAGATCGCTAGCAAACAAAACTTTCATTTTGAAGGACTTCTTCGAGTCGCGTGATCTGGATTTTCTCTGTATAACGGAAACGTGGATTCCGGTGGGTGAGTCGAGTGCTTTTTGTGAACTTTTACCGTTTGACTGTTTAACTCCCCGAGGACGTCAGGTCGTGGAGGAGGACTGGCAACAGTCTATAAAACAAATTTTAAGTTTAAACAGCTCACACTCGCTGTATTCTTCGTCACTTTTGAGGTGAATTTGTTTGAACTGAACGGTGCATCAGTATGCTCAGTACTATGCGCACTCGTATACAGGCCACCCAAATACAACAAGGATTTCATCACTGACTTTTCTCATTTTTTGGCCGAGTTTGTGCCAATGTATGACTGTCTCCTTATTGTAGGGGATTTTAATATTCAAGTTTGCTGTCCTGAAAGGCCAATGGCAAGAGCCTTTTTAAATGTCATTGAGTGTTTTAATCTTGTACAGTGTGTATCACACTCTTGATCTGGTCTTAACCCATGGCTTAACTGTTTCTGATCTTGAAGTATGTGATGCTTTTTTCTCTGATCATATGCCTGTTGTATTTGAAATTTCCCTCCCTGGTGTCTTAGCTAAACCGTGCGGTCCTGTGCGCCGTGGTCAGATAGTTAACCCTTCCACTGCTGATCAGTTTTCCTCTGTTTTTAATTTAAATCATGCCTCTTGTTGTCCTAATACAACTGTTGAAGATCTGTGCGCTGGTTTTAATGCTGCTTGTAAAGCAGCAATAGACACGGTAGACCCCGTAAAAACCAGGCTGTCAAAACCGAGACCTGATCCTTGGTTGAACGATGTCACTTGCGCAGCCAGACGCGAGTGCAGAAGGGCAGAATGAATGTGGAAGAGTGATAAACTCCAAGTATCATTTCAGATACTTTGAGAGAGTTGGTGTTCTTATCAAAAAATTGTAAAAGCTGAAAAGACCAAGCATTTTTCTAAAATTATTTCTTTAAATGGTCACAATCCTAGAGTTCTTTTTAATACCCTCAAACCTGTTTTTAATGTTCCACAAATTCAGTGCTTGGAAAACCCATCAAAAATGTGTGAGGAGTTTCTGTGAGAGTTTTTAAATCTCGTCTTAAAACGTATTTATTTTCTTTGGATTTTAAAACGGTTTGAGGGTTGACTTTTTCAGTTTTGTATTACTGTTATTGTTTTATTATTTCTTTGTTGTGCCTTTGTTGTATGTTATTGGTCAACAGTGTTGTTTTTAAGGTGCTTTATAAATAAAAGATTGATTGAATAACGTTTTATTTGTTTAGTGGCATCTATGCTGTGAGTCTGTGCTCTCAGAAAGTTATATATCGGTTAGCATTTATTGTCTTTGGTAGGTTACACATTTTTATTACTGAGCCCTATGTCATGAGGGTAATGAATGCATTTAGAACACTGCTATAATAATCCCTGCTATACGGCCATATTAGTCCCTCTGGACAATTTATTTTGCAGTTGGTTTACTGTGCAGTTAGTTTGGAATGGGCTTTGCATAAGTGGACCATAATTTAGGAGTTAATAGTGTTATGCTTTACTTATTTGCATTTTTGCATTATTTTGCTGTTATGTTGCTGAATGATGTTGATCACTGTACTCTTCAGTGTTTGTAATTTAATTAAATTGATATCATTGAGATGCATTATGGGGCATTTATTAGCATGTTAAAAAGTGATATAGCATGTATAAATGTAAGGAGTTTTGTATAAATGTTTAGTAATTCATTTAAAATATGTATGTGAAGTCAAATATTTGTCATATTATTTATTTATTTATTGTTTGTGTCATGGCTCTTTTCATTGTCAGGTCTTAGTAGCTCAGGCTACAATTGTTGTGACTATTATATTACCATATCCTTAATTATATTATATTTCCACACCTTAATTAGTTAGAGTACATGATGTCATTTATTTGTCATTATTAATCATCACCATTAGTCATTGCTTTCACTTTCAAGATCTCAGGTACTCGTGCCCATCCTTACATTGGATATATTTATAATTGGTTTGTTAGGTAGATGATCTTGGTGTTGGTGCAGGTGTTTAGTGAGGGTATTAAATGGTTCAGCAGACTTTTTGAAGAATATATGAAGAAACAGAAAAAGAAAAATAACAAGTGTTAATCGTATCTCCATAAATTTAACTCTGGTGTTCCACTACTGGTTACACACACATTTAAAAAAAAAAAAGTTGGGACAGTCCCACAAAAATATAGGTATCTTTTACAACTATGTACTAACATTTAAATAATTTGATAGTGAGATGTAACTGAATAAAGAAATAACTGAATGTAGTTGCAGCAACTACATTCAGTTATTTCTTTATTCAGGTACATTCAATTTCATAAATAAATGATTTATGTAATTAATTACATCTATAATTGTTACACATTACACATTAACCCACCCTTAGACCTAATCATCCCACCAAACCTCTCACTAACCTTACCCATATCCCACCTCTTGCAAAATTGTTTTGCAAAACAACATGAAAACAATAAGTATATTATACTTATTTTTTGATGCAAGTCTGTTTGTTTGGATAATTGTCGCTAATCTTTGACAGATTTACACTGGTGTGATAATTCAGACATGTGAGGCAGATCCATTTGCAACAATTTAATAAGCAGTCTCAAGCAAACATAAAGTGTTTCAGTAGAAAGATAACACAAGGCAGATATACTTGTAAGGACCAGACAGGAGCGAGGGGCTGTGGCCAAAACTCAGGGTCAGAGACAGGCTTGGGCAGCAGACAACAGGAAAACCAGAGACAGGCAACGTTTAGAGCTGGCGGCGAGAATCAGGGTCCAGGTACAGGCAATGGTCACTTGCCAGGCTGCAGACAGTCAGAGAGGTTAGTAAGAGGCTAGGCTCAGTAACACAGACAAACTAGAGAGCACTCGAATATGTAACACGGGGTGAGACATTACTTTGCACGGGGTGCCTTTAACGAGGCAGATATAACTTAGGGACCAGAGTTCACACAGAACAGTTATAATGCAATCAGAGCGTAACAATTCCTACTAAGCTGAAGTATGAGACACTTAGTATTCAGGAGAGAGAGCACAAGACTGAGAGTGCAAGGAGTCTCCAGGGCTAGACGCCATAACAACTGTAAAAATCCAGCAAATATTGTTGTACTTGGGTGAATTCGTTATCTGAAAATTATCCTATCTATTTAAAATAGCCTTTTTGTATACTAAGACAACCTGCACATGCTCAGTGATGTTAATGCGATTCTAATCTTACTCAAATACATGTTGGACCAACTATACTTACCTCAATGATGTCCCATAGCCTGAATGAATGAACACTTTCAGTCTGAACAATGTTTGGCATCATTTTTTGTTTGTGTTTTTTTTTTTTGTTAAATTTTTTTAAAGCTTAATCTGTGAGTTCCCGGCATGCACTGTGACATGAATACATTATATAAAGTTACGGTACAAAAATATTGTTTACTGATTGCAGTTTTTAATTCATGCTGTCATTCCTCTCTCATTGTGTGATGATCTTTATTTTTTATACTATTGATCATCTTTATACTAAAAATCATCTTTAGTCATCTTTCTTTACTAAAGACTATCTTCTACGGAGGCGTATTGCATTCACTTGAAGAAAAAAAAATCTACTCTGTTTTTCTGAATTAACGAGTTAATTTTTCATGAGAAAAAAAAATTTCTCTGTTTTTCTGAATTAATGAGTTAATTTTTCATGAGAAAAAAGTTTTTGCTCTGTTTTTCTGAAGTAACGAGTTAATTTTTCATGGATTTTTATTTTTATTTTTTTTTGCTCTGTTTTTCTGAATTAATGAGTTAATTTTTCATGAGAAAAAAAATATTTTGCTCTGTTTTTCTGAATTAATGAGTTAATTTTTGATGTTTTTTTTTTTTTTTTGCTCTGGTTTTCTGAATTAACGAGTTAATTTTTCATGGAATTTTTTTTTTTTTGCTCTGTTTTTCTGAATTAACTTGTAAAAAAAACAGAGCAAAAACTTTTTTTCTCACGAAAAATTAACTCATTAATTCAGAAAAACAGAGCAAAAAAATTTTTCTCATGAAAAATTAACTCATTAATTCAGAAAAACAAAGAAAAACTTTTTTTCTCATGAAAAATTAACTCATTAATTCAGAAAAACAGAGCAAAAAAAATTCTCATGAAAAATTAACTCGTTAATTCAGAAAAACAGAGCAAAAAAAATTTCTCATGAAAAATTAAGTCAGAAAAAACAGAGCAATTTTTTTCTCATGAAAAATTAACTCATTAATTCAGAAAAACAGAGTAGATTTTTTTTCTTCAAGTGAATGCAATACGCCCCCATAATCTTCTAAAGATCTAAATCTTTATTTTTTATACTATTGTATACTTATTTTATAATTAGTTTATTTTATTCTGTTATTTTTAAAGTGCAAAGTTTAACAATTTACTTCTCTGAGGTACTTTTGTTGAAATCTGAGATGTCAAAAGGCTTTTATATCATGTTGCCTTGACTTTTCATCTTTGACGTTTGGTTGTGTGGTTTTGGAGAACCTCTTACCGTGCACTGTGAACCAATTTAAAATGCAAGCTGAATGCCCTGTGGCAACCACTGTCTAAATAAACTCCAACAATATTCTGAAAGGATTCTATGGTTTAAACTATATTTGGGTGTTGCAGTGAAACTCTTGCTCTTGCACTGAAATTCAACAGTACCTCACAGTTCAGTAAAAATGTCCATATGAAATAGAATGAGGTGCTTCAGAAGAGCAGGACTGCTTGTGAGATGCCTGGGGGTTATACAAACATCACAGAGAAGATGATGAAAGAGAAAATGAAACTCTAAGCACTTTTCCTTAGATATGGTGGGATAACATGTTGATGCCAATAGCACCCATTCGTCTTCTCGCATGTGTGTTTTGAGAATTTAGTTGTGTGATTTTGATTTATGATTCTGTGCCTGATGATTGTGTTCCAGAGCATGCCAGTTTATCTATTTGTGTCAAGCTAAAAACATGACTCACTCTGGGTTGTCCGTAATTGAGTCCACAAAAGTCTGTGATAACACTAGCCTCAGTCCTACCCTGATGCATTAAATGTGTAAGACGCTTATGGCTGCCAAGATCCTCTTCTAGAACCATCACCAAAGGCTTCCTACCCTCTGTTCCCTGTCCACAGTGGCCACACAGATATCACAGACACGTGCAATGTATTTCTACTATATTAAGCTGTGTTCCTCAAACATCATGTCCCATTAGTTACAAAAAGAAGAGAGGCTGGTGAATTGACTGGCTGTACCATTAAATTGAGGAGCAGCTTGATTCAGAAGTTGTCCTCTTAGACAAACTGTGCTGTTGTATCCCAGCGGTATTGTGAATTCCCAGAGCACTTTATGTCATCATGCAAGCTTCACAGATCCCATGACTCGGGCATGAAGCTGGTGTACTCTGTGATTTTTCTCTCTTTTCAGTAAATTCTCTGACAAGACCAATGCATGTTGCAGGAACAGACAACCAAATGTTACTTGTAAACAGCAATATTCTTTTTCAGATGGTTTTAAAGATAAAATAAAAATGTAGTATTGAAATGTGAGTTATTTCAGACTCTTTAAGTGGTAACACTGGAATTTTGTGGAATGGATTTTAATATGGTAAAATTTGTTAAATGGAATACTGCATTCATATTGTTAAATTATTCAATTTGCTAAAATATTTAATAAATTAACATGTAAGGGCCAGAGGATATGTTGTAGAACTATATGTACAACTCCTAATTATGTTTAGCTTTCTGCATGGCCTGTTCATTATTAAAATACTTTATTGTAACTTGGCCAAATAAGTCAATATTAACAGTAAACTGTGGGTGCTGCCATGACAACTCCATATTTTTATTCTTCTTCGGATCTCAACTTGTTTGATTAAGCTTGGTCAGATGTTGTTTTTATACCACAGTTGACAATTTATTAATATTGAATAACCTATATTTTATACAGAATATTGCAATACGTACTTGTCTATTTTTGTAGTCGAAAAAAGTTTCAAGTGAAGCCAATGGGAAGGGAAAAATTGGAATATAGGGATAAAAATAGGCATAAAGCTTACACATTTACTCAAATTTTTATATGCAAGTTTAATATTCATGAAAATGCACCATGGAGCAAGCGTACCTCATGCATCATGCTCTTAAAGGGAATGTGATATGACACTCTTATTGGTTTGTTTCCATTATGCCCAAACCACACCTATGAATAAGAGTTAAAGTTTATGCTGGAATTAATTATTTCATTCACTTTAATACTGTAATGAGCACTGAACATAAACTAGATTTTCAGTGTTTTTTAAGCAGACGTTGAACTTTATAAAGGTGTCAAAGGCTTTCCTCAATTCAGTGAGGAGATATTCTGTGCAGTTTCCAGTGTTTTTCTGTGTTTATGCCCTCTACCCTTCCACCATCTGTCTGATGTTTCTATCCTACCTGGATTCTAAACGTCAGGTCATCCTTTTAAAAGTAAACAGCATGTCTACAAAGACTGGACAGACGGTTGTATGTCAAACATTCTGTAGCAATTTTTTTTTTAATTGGCTATTCTGAGCTGTAAATCCCAGATGAACAAAAGCTTGTAAGAGTACAACGGACCCAGTCTACATTTAAAGAAAGTAGCTTATGCGTATTAATGTGCTGAAAATGAGAACGCTTGCTGAAAGTTGCATCACATTGTGTAGCTGGACACATTTAAACTCTCTCAGGAGAATTAATACGGAGTATTCACTGAATGTATATCTGTATTTTCTTGGGATGGCATGCAGGCTTTAATAGCCATAAGTTTGAAGCAAAACAGAAACTATTAATTTTATCTTAATATCCTGTTTTTAAATAATAAACGCAGCACCAAAGAGGCTTACAAAGATTTTTCATTAAAAATCTAGATAATTATTTTATTAATTAAATATATGACCCAATGCATTTGCATATTTAGTGAATATAATATTATTGAAAACAAAATGTTAAATAATACTGTATATGTAGTATGAAGAGTTCAGATGCAAAAGCCTCTATAAGTGTCATTTGAAATTTTCTTCTAGAATGATATTTTTTATCAAGCTTGTATATTTAATTGCAATGAAGATTACCTATTAATTGTCATTTAAATTAAGTGAAATTACTGAACTTAAATATACAAGCTTGATAAAGAGAAGGAAATGATTGGCAGTTTGTTTGTCATTTTATTTCTCTACATGTTCAGTTTTTGTTTGTTCCATTAAACACATTTTTACTCCATTTAGCCAGAAATTTTATACAGAAAAATATATATCTTACTTCACAAGAATTATGTTAATGCTAATTTTGTTCTTGATCTGTACAGTTATCACTGCAACCAAACATTCTTCTGCTTGTGTTTACTCAAAGGATGCTGCTGGTTAATGGATTTATTCCTATGAGCTTGTGAGTTTATGGCTTGAAGTGGATTAAATTTTGCCCCTTCATTAGATTCATAAAATATTTCGGCAAGGAGCTTAACTCTCATATCTGAGTACTGCCATCCATTTGCTTTCATCACAGACATATCGGCTGAAAGCATATGGACATTTATGTGTAAATATTTGTTCTCTTTACTCCCACACAAACAGTGTTTTGCTTTATTAGCAGACGTGAAAGATGGATTTATAAGATATTGGCCTGTTACTCGAAGAGAACAGCACTTTTTGTTCTTTGGTTTGAGAGATTGTGCCCTCTCTTTGTCATACTCTTTTACAGAATCCATTGATGGCAGAATTTACATTTATTCATTCAAAATGGTCCTTCAGATACTTAAACGGATTGTTCACCCAAAAATTGTCATGACTTATTCACCCTCAAGTTGTTCCAAACCTGTATGAGTTTCTTTCTTCTGTTGAACACAAAGGAAGTTTTTTTTTTTTTTTGATGAATGTTGGTAAACCAGACAGCTGGCGAAATAAGAACAATAACAAGATGCGCTTACAAACTAATGATAACGCTTTAGTCACCTGCCCCTGGCCTGCTACTGTAGATTTAGATGAGGGAGATAGTCACAAAGAGCTTAGTGATTTGAACCTGCAGGTCATAATAATAGATTACAAAATTATACTTTGTTTTTTTCTTTTTTCATATAGCAGCAATACAGCTTTCATGCACTTACTTATTTTCAAACACAGGACTTTTCTTTTTAGACACTAAGGGGTTTTCTGTGAGTAAGAAAGTGAGTTCTTTATTAATTCATAGATATTTTTTGTTGTTGTTGTTGTGTTTTTTGTTTTGTTTTTTACCATTAGCCGATACTGCAAAATGATGGGCTATCTTGGCCTGTAAGAGCAAACATGTGCCTCTGATCTGCAATGTCATAGTGCAAAACTAAACTGGAAATAAAAATTGGCAACCTATGTGTTAACTTTTATTAAAGCTACACTGTGTAACTCTTTTAGTTTATTCTTAGCTAAAAACACTTAGTTCTTTCAAAAATATATGTGCTCATTAATGTATATTTACTTCGTTCAAGTAATAAAGTATTCTCGTGAGTGTATAATATGCCATTGAAAATACATACGGGTAAGGGGTTCTAATGTCGGCCGCATGTTGCCCCTCCATCTTGTACATTGTACATAGTACATTGGCCAAAGAGGGACATACCCGTTAATTCAAGCTTTGCCTTTCGCTTTTACGTTTGAGTTAACACTCATAGACGAGGTCGAACTGGAAGTCACGTTAATCTTGGACTACATTGGCCACCATAGGAGTTAAAACGAAATCGGAATTGAGAGGAACAGAAACTAATATTCACTGGATGGTCATATGTCTTATCACCTCTAGATGGGGGTAAAAATCACACAGTGTAGCTTTAAAGTCAAACATATTTCGCATCACTGAATCAACCAAAACACATTAATTTATACCATCAAATTAATTTTATAAACTTCTTGTGGTAAAATAATTTGGAGAATAGTATAGATGTGACCACAAGTGTTTTTTATTTTATAATCTAAATAAAGGTGTGCATTGATTGTTGTCCTGGGTTCTCCCACTGTACATCAGCACTGGCTGATCTCTCTGTTTTAAAACTCTCCAATGGCATCTCTCTCACCTGTGTGGGTGCTCATTAAAACATGCACATGCAAACGCATCCCTTTGAGGACAGAGAGGGGGAGAGGAAACAGATGGTGTAGGATGTAGCCCACTGTTTCTGTCTTCTACACACAGACACACATTCTCCTCCAAATGTCCCTGCCTTCAATCATCAATGCACCTGACTTTCACTTTATCCAGAAGTGTGTCTAATGCTAACTGTTAGATGCAGTGGTCCCTCAAAATATTAAACAACATAAAGTTAGGTCTGATCCATGGTTAAACAATGAAATAAGAGGCCTTAGACAAAATTGTAGGCAAGCAGAGAGAAAGTGGAAGAAAAATAAGTTACAAATTTACTATGATATCTTTAAAGAAGCGTTAAAAAAAATTCAGAGGGCTGTAAAATTAGCCAAATCAAAATATTTTGTTGAGATAATAGAAAAAATGGTAACAACCGGAAGACATTATTTAATATTATAAACACACTCTTAAACCCTCCCATATTGAATCTTAATCCGACCCCATTGATATGTGAGAATTTTCTTAATTCATTTAAAACAAAGATTGAGAATTCTAGAGGAATTATCCCACAAATGAACAATAACGTTTTAAACCATTTTACACCGACCAAACTTTTTAATCAATTCGAACTCATTACTTTCCAGCGGCTACGGGAAATTGTCAATAACCTGAAACCTACCGGATCAGCTACAGACATGGTTCCTCCTTGGTTCCTGAAAGAAAATATTGAGGCTGTTGGACCTAGTATTCTTCAGATTGTGAATAAAAGTTTAGATACAGGTATTTTTCCTAGCATGCTGAAAAAGGCCTTTTGTACAACCCGTGCTATAAAAATAAAAATAAATAAATAGATCCAACTGACTTGAATCATTTTAGACCGGTTTCGCATCTCTCATTTACGTAAAAAAATTTAGAAAAAGTGGTGCTCAATCAATTACAGGGTTTTTTAGAACAGAATAAGATTGGTGAAGTTTATCAGTCCGGTTTTAAGAGGATACATTCGACAGAGACTGCCCTTGTAAAAGTGTTCAATGATTTATTGATTACAGTGGATTCTGGTGATTCAGCAGTGTTAGTTTTATTAGATTTAACCGCAGCCTTCAATAAATTAGATCACGCTGTGTTGTTGTCGGGGCTAGAGGAATGTGTAGGGATTCAGGGGAAGGCCCTAAATTGGTTTAGGTCATATCTGACTGAAAGAAGCATGGCAGTGAAATTCGGCCAGTTTACATCAAGTTCTACACCACTGACATGCGGCGTGCCACAAGGCTCAATCCTGGCCCCAACACTTTTTTCACTTTACATGCTGCCGTTGGGAGATATTTTTAGGAGGTATGATATTGCATTTCATTATGTAAAGTCCGGCACGGAATAGGTCCAATGGAGTTCGATTCGTGGTGAAGGTTTCACACGTGTTCCGTCTTTCCCATGGCAAAGTGTTTTTTAAATAAACGCAACACATTTAATCTTATGTATTAACTCGTTTCATCTGACTCCATAAAATGAAAAAGGTTTTTCAATGATATCTGTGCATCATTTAATATGTTAATGCTTGACTATTGCTTTTAACTCTAATGAAAATAAAGCCAAAGTCTGTTAGAATAGCCAATATAAATACAAATTTATTATGTCAGGTAAATGTATTATTACAATTCCACAAGATAATCAATGCAAACCATTAAATGTTTCAAAGAACTTTACCCAACATATTACATGAATGCCAAGCCTCGAAGACCCAACATCATGGTCTGATCTGATACAGAATAACAGCCCTGAACTCTTGTGCATTTCTCTTAGAGCCAGACCTGATCTAATCACCAAATTTACCTGATCTAATCATCAAACTACAAATACAATGTAAGTTTACTAAATCCCCCACCATGCTTACTGGGGGAAGGAGAATTTGCACTCAGATAAAAGGTAGAAGGTGATTAACTCAAAAACACATCCTTTTGTGTGCAAGATATTTCTGTGTTCTTAAAAACATTATTACCTTTTCTTTTACTTCTTTGGAAATGAGACATTATTACCAGTCACCCTGAGACTTTCAAAATGATATCAAACACTTCACAAAGATTATAACATTCACATTAAAACCATCTTGTGTGAGTTTCCTCTGCAAGAGTGGGTGTGTGTGTGTGTGTGTGTGTTGTTCAAGCAAGGTCCTTTTATCTTCAGAAGACACTGGTCAGACTGATTACATCAACCAGTTCTCCAGTCTTACAATTGCTATGCAGATGACTTGCAAATATACTTACCAATAAAGAACGGAAGTAGCCTGGAGCCTCTAATGTCCTGCCTGTCTGAACTTAAATCATGGTTGGCCTCTAATTTTTTTATATCTTAATGAAAATAAGACTGAGATTGTTGTATGCGGGTCCAAAAGAACAAGAAGCGCAGCGGACTTAAATTTCGGCCAACTCTCAATACATATTAAAGAACATGTTAAAAACTTGGGTGTTTACATCGACAGCTCTCTGAAGCTAAATGCTCAGATAAACCAAGTGGTGAAGACAAGTTTCTTTCATTTAAGAAACTTGGCCAAGTTGAAATCGTGTTTGACGTACAGTATAAGAGCCTTGAAGTTGCTATTCATGCGCTTATATCGTCAAGACTTGATTATTGCAACTCTTTATATAAAGGTATTAAGCTTCTATTTTACAGCTGCAAAAGGTCCAAAATGCGGCAGCGAGATTATTATTGAATATTAAAAAACGAGAACACATCACTCCATCTCTGATCGCTCTACATTGGCTCCCTGTGCAATATAGAATCGATTTTAAAATTATTTTATTGGTGTATAAATCACTCCATGACCTTACACCGACTCATTTATCAGCTCTGTTAACAGAGTATCAAGCAGGAAGAACTTTGAGATCATCAGGTCGAAAGTTGCTGAAAACTCCACGGACTAGGTTAAGCCAGAAAGGAGATCGGGCTTTTGCAGTAGTAGCGCCAGCCCAAGACTGTGCAATAGTTTGCCATCATATGTTAGGGATGCTGACTCTGTATGCTTTTAAAGCACAACTTAAGACATATCTGTTTGCCATGGCTTATTCATCTTAAATGTTTTTATTTTTATTCTATTTCTATTTTTTTATTCTATTACTATAGAGCTCCGGCAGCTGACGTCACGCAATCTAAACTCCGCCATTTTGGCAGGCAAATCAGGAGAGCGCCAGCCACCAGAGCGGCTGTGATATCTATAGCGGTTGAATGATTTAAAGTCTATTTAAAATTTTAAAACCATATAATTTCAAAATGACTTCGGGGAATGTTTAAACTGTTGATTAACCCATTTAATCCCACCATAAAGATATAAAAGAATAATTGTACAATAGTGTCAGTAAAGATATTATCATTATCCCATAAAACTATCAGTTCCTTTATCAATACACATGAAAAGCACCCCGGGGGCATTATAGATCTACATAGATTATACATAGATTATATGTTTTTTTGAATTAAAGTGTCCTGTGAACTCTTTTGCCTTGAAACTAAAGCTGCCGTCATTCATTCACGTCCCGGTCCCTGACCGCCTTGCCTGCCAATATGGCGGTTTAAACAGAGTAGGTCACGTGACGTCCGGAGCGCTATAGTAGTATGTTTCTATTTCTATTTTATAGTGAGAATGTAAAGCACATTGGTCAACTTGTGTTGTTTTAATAGTGCTATACAAATAAAGATGACATTGACAACTGTACTGTACTATTAGCTAAGATGTATTTTTCTGTAGTTGAATACCTTATGACATGTACAAATAATAATTAGCAAGATTGTAGGTTTCTTTTTAACATTGTTAGAGGCATTTAAAATCAGTTAAACACAGATGCATCATGTTTCCTCCTACAGTGAAATTGCAGGTTACAGCAGATCAGTTGTTCTCGAAAGAGATTTAGACTTGTAGTATTTTCACTCACCTAAAGGATTATTAGGAACACCATACTAATACTGTGTTTGACCCCCTTTCGCCTTCAGAACTGTCTTAATTCTACGTTGCATTGATTCAACAAGGCGCTGAAAGTATTATTTAAACATGTTGGACTATATTGATAGGATAGCATCTTGCAGTTGATGGATGTGTGGGATGCACATCCAGGGCACGATGCTCCCGTTCCACCAAAGATGCTCTATTGGGTTAAGATCTGGTGACTGTGGGGGCCATTTTAGTACAGGGCCCCAAATATCTTGATGAAAAAAGAAGAATAATCCTAAGGAAAACAAAAGGACATTCACCCTTTCAGGGCTTGCAAATGTATATTATGTATATTATATACACTGTAAAAAATTACTTGTCAAATTAACAGTAACTTGCTGGCAACAATTATCCAGTACTTGCTGTATTTCATTTAACAGTAAAATTACCGTAACACTAACTACAGTACTGTTAAGCATACTGCAAATTAAATAACATTATTTTACTGTAATTTCTTACCATATTAAAGTACAGAATTACACTGTTAATTTTTAATAATACTGTATAGTATGAAATGTTATTGTATTTATTTTATAGTGCTACTGTGTAACCTGTAGAAAATCTGTAGAAATATTATTTTAACTGTTAATGGGAAATAGAAAAAAGAACAATTGAAGCTTTAACTGCACAAGGTTTATTGTGTATTTTCAAACACATTAGTACATTTACATAATATACATTTAAATACATTAATACAATTAAATACATTAATAATAAAAATGTAATATAATACAATAAAAATCATGCATGACAATCATGAACAATTATGCATAAATACATGCAAAAATTATCATGAACAGGTAAAATAGAAAAGATTAAAGGGGTGCTATCTGATCAATCTATTAGAAAGATAGTTCATAACAACTCATCCACCCACTCCCTGCTGGGGTAAAACAGCTTAAACCAGTCTAAGATTGTCTATTGGTTTGAGATAGACTGTCTAACTGGTCAGTTGCTGATTTTAAAGGGTTTTTGGCTGCTTTCTATCTAAGGGACCAGATTTGCAGGGCTGGGAGACACATATAAACTTATAAACTATAAAAGCTTTGACGAGTAAACCACCAATCCAGATGAGTATAACAAAATGACAAGTTATCCAGTGTCCTTTAAAAAAAAATAAAAAATAAACACAAAACAACCTCATCATGCACATGTGCCATGAAAAACTTGCATTACGGTATCAATAATTATTTATATGCAGACTTATGTTCTAACTTTTGCAATAGGAAGTTTTCTATCCAAGCTTTTATGCAATTAAACCTTAAACTGTACTGTAACGTTTATTTTCACACAACAATTCCAAACAACTTGCAGATAGACAAAATTCACAGATGGATAAAAATCCGTTTAAAATGTTCTCAGTGGGTCAGTACTGGACCAAGGTATAGTAGTAGTAGTTAGATAAATAGAATAATTAAATTAGATTAGATTTACAATTCATCGGTCGTCAAGATGGATAGGGGTCTTCTTAACATGCACAGCTCACACCTGTGGAAAAGGAGAACAGACAAGACAGTTAAAATATAGTACGTTTTTGTTGTTGTTTTGGCTAAACAGCAAAAACAGACAAAATGATGTCTAAAGTGTAATTCACTTAAAAACTAAAATCTTGTTTGTTGGACTGTTGTTTAAAATCAATTCATTTACGATCACGTGAAAACGTAGGCTAAATCTTGCTTGTGTGATACTAAGTTACATGACTTAAAAAAAGATTGACAAGGCATCGTTCCCTTCAAATGAGTACATGTCAGTTTACACATAGTAAAAAAAAAATTTTAAAAAAATGATATTATAGCCGACAATACTGTAGTATACGTATGCAGTGAATGGTTCCTACCGGAACACCCCCAGGCAGTTTGTGTAGTTGATATGACCCGGGGTTTTTTTGTTGTTGTTGATTCTAAGTTCGCTAGTAAAGTGTTCAACACCAGGCTAACTCCCTCGTGTATGTGTCGTTAATGGTAACCAAAGATTAACAAAGACCACAACAAATACTGTAAATGTCACACATAGCTTTGTATTTTGGACAAAAATACACCTTGGGCGCTTTCCGCGGTCCAACTTTATCACTGAGGTAACGTTATAATGGCAGAACGCCAGGTCAGGATTTACACGAAAATAAGCGTGAAAAAATCAATAAGAGGAATCGGCACTTTAATTTTATAACAATAAATCCGAATCCTAACCTTGGATGTCCGATTTCAGGATACATTTATCGATTATCAATTCCTAACCCCTGTAAGTCATAAAATAATGAACGTGCAGGCGCTTCCACCGACTTAACGTGGTAAATAACAAAATGATTAGACCATTTTGACCGTATAAGAGGTTACATATGAAATATATGTTAATAAAATCACATTTAATCAAGTAAGGCTATCAACATAAAAGAAATCCGCGTCTGACTTATGCAGACGTTATCGAACATTCCGCGGCCACTTCTTTCTAACGGTAATCTGTTAACTCATATGGTTTGCATAAAAATATGAATTACTAACCAGATGTATGGCGAAAACGTTGCCGACCGACAGCGACGCGATGCACGGCCTGCGTGTTCTTACAGAGGGAAGGGAACTGAAGAGTTCTTCATAAAATGGCAGCTTGTGGTTATTTTTCGCGGTCATTTCGTACTAATGTATTTGAATTTACAGTAACATCCCAAATGGCTACATTGAAGAGTAGCCTATCATATACATATTATATTAAAATGTCTAGAATATATTAAATTGAATATAGAAATCGTGGTCAGCTATTCTAAATAACTTTAAAGTTATTATTAGCTAGAATCCGTTTGCATACACATTATAAGAATTATTACTTACCAGATGAAGAAGTTGCAGGTCGGCAGAAAAGACAGCAGCACCACTGACACGACAGAGAAACTCTTCCAAAGTCAAATATGCTCTCATGCACACCCCACTGACATAAATTATGTCATAAATTATGACTGTTAATGGTCAACCAGTGCTACATTTTTATTTTAAATGTAAGAATAACATTAGTAGGCTAGCAATTTTACCCGTGGAACTGTGTGTGGTGTTTTTCGCGGTCAATTGCACTGCTGTATTTAGATTAACAGTAACTGATAATTTCCCAGAATGCATTGCAATTCTACAGTAACATACTGTCAACTGTGTGCACAGTACATAACTGTTGAAAAAACAATTTAATACTGTGAAAACAACTAAATCTACTGTAACTTACTGTACATAGATTATACAGTAAGAAACTGTTGAGAAAAACAGTATAATCCTGTGAAAACAACAGAAATCATTTACAGTGTGTATATATATATATATATATATATATACAGTATATTACAGCCAATAAACAGAAGATTAGAGCCAATTAATAAAATTTAGAGAATATTTTACTATTTAGACTCCATAGACTCCATACCATAACAGTCTTTATTATAGGCACTTTTTCTGCTATTTCAAGTGTGCCCATACCAGCAGCTTGCGTTGCGTAAAATGACCCTTGGCACGTTTAATTCACCACTGCTCCGTAAACCAATTACAGTATATTTTAAAACACAAAACAAAAATAGCACTGGACAAAGTTAGTATTAACTAACAGTTAACCTTGGTTTACCACCTTGGAACGTGGTAAAGTTTTGTTGCCTGTCCCATAGTTATTGTATAACTTTTCTCTTAAATGTATGTAAAGTTTTTGCAAGTGTTAGAATTAAACAATTTCAAATCAATGCTCATGAAATCACTACATATTAGTATTTGATGAATGCTCTCATGCTGACAGAAAATATTCTTTGAACTACATTCCTCAAATGTCCTTTAAATATGAAGGATCAGTAACTTAGGTTAAAATGACCTAATGTTGGATGGTACACAATGAAATCATTAACAGAGCTCAGTGTTCATAAGTGTCCACTACAGAGTGTTAAACTGAAGCAGAGTTAGAGTTTCAATTTTCAGCTGCTTTATCACTTATTTTTTCTTGCTTGAGCGATACACAATTGTTCTCTGAAAACACTATTACAATTGTAACAAACACCAAGGATCAAGAGTCCAACTTGAATTAATAAATTAATGATGACTCAAAATGAGACCTCATGATGACTCGAAATTTTCAATAAAACATCAACATCTAAACCTCTGTTATAATTTTCAATAATAACTTATGTAGACATACAGTATGACAGAAATAATGTCAAACTGGTTAGTATAAGTAAAGCTGGTAATGGATGTCAGTGATTAATTTGATGTCACCATAACAGTGATTAGGGTTTGTCAAACACATTTGCAGCAGCAAAGAAAGCTAAAGTGAAATGAGATCAGGTGATGATCATCATGAAATAGACTGATTTACTGAGGTGCTTTAATCTAACAATTATGTTGTCACATTCATTTTTTTTTTATCGTGCATTAGAAACAGAGTTTATAGTTATTGTAATTTCATGCCTTTAATATAACACAAATTATAGTATGTTTGAAAATTACATGTTTAAAAATAAAAGTATAAAAATGTATTGTGGAAATGTGTCATCACAGTCTGTGAAAGGGTCCATTATCACAGGATGTATTGTTGAGTAGCATCGGTGGAAAAACGCAATCCATATGCACAGTCTTCACAAGAGACAATGGGTTGCTATTGTGTCAACGAGTTGATAGATGTAGTTCTGCCGATGTATGGATTTAATTTTTTTTTTTTTTTTGTCAGGTCAATAAAAACTAGCCTTTATATATGTGTGACAAATGAAATAATCTGCATACTATAAAAATGTAAAAGGTAAAAGTGCTGCTACCAGAATTATATTTTTTGGTGCTTCTTTTTTTTGCTTGGTTTAACCGTCTGGGGTCGGCTATCGCGCCGGCGCAATATGCTCGCTTTTTTTCTTATATAAGTGCATAAGAGACTCAAATTACTCTGCTGATTTTGATCTCTTACATATAAGTGTTATACACCATTAGATCCTAAGTGTCTATTTTTGTGCATGCTCACAATAAAAACAGTGTTCTGCTTTTTGTCAAATGAAGAAAAATAAACATCATGTGCGTTTTGCCTTTTCTCTGTCAGTGTTTTGGTTTATTCTGAAACACGTCCTAAAATGAACTGTAACTCAGTAAATACACAGAGACACACACGAGTATCTACAGTATGCACACCCGAGGTGTAACGGCCACTCCGCTTCGCGTCGTGACCATATTACCACCTCGGGTGTGCATTTTTTCCTAATAATTCAACGGCCTGTCGTCAATTATTCCTACGTATTGTTAATGTTTAAAGGGCAGAGGTAAATTAACTGAATTAATCAGGTGAATGAGAGGTACCTCTAGAAATTGAACTGACCTCACAAGGAATTATATAAAAATATTTTTTGCTAGTGAATTTTCTTATCAATTGTGTTTGTGTGTGTGTGTGTGTGTGTGCTAAGTGAGAGAGTGAAATTAATATAAAAAAGCATGCAATGCAAATTGTGTTCTTATTGTCTGTAATATTATTGCCTTATGCTCAACAGGGTTCATCTGTTAAAAAGCAACAAGTTGAAACCTTTGATTGACTTTAAGATTAAAAATTTACTTTTGAGTAGACTTATAAGTTGGAACCCCAGAAAAAAAAACAGCCAATCCGCTACAATTTATACATAATAAACATTTACGCTGAGATAAAAAAGGTCATACAAAAGCTGTAAAAAAAAAATGTAGGACATGAGGGACAAGTTGAGTTCATTGAGTCTATAGTTCAACTCATTCAGCACATTCACCTATATGTCACAACACAAATTCATTGCACATGAATCTGTCAATATTTAAACTATGTTGTCCCAGATATTTAGGGTGGCGTCACAAAGTGTGTTGTGGAAGATTGCTGTTCTTGCTGTTCTGTTTGATTAATCAATTAATTTATTGATCATCCAATAAATCATCAAGTTACTGTATAAATGATTTTTTTAGCCATTTGCCCAAAATTCTCTTAAAATGCCTTTAATTGCTCCTTGCTGCAGTTGTTCTGCCACTCCCACCCATGAAGGCATCTGCTGTCATTTTTTCTGCTTGGCCCAAAATGGCTGCTTGCAGCTATATTTCATTCTATATTTGTTACAGGTCAGTGTATTTTAAATACATTATTTAAATACTTCTTTTTTTTATTTTTTTGTTTATGCTGTAAAACAAAGTAGCCTACTGATTTTCAAAGCTGTTATACATGTAAAAAAAAAAAGAAAACAAAACAAAATGAAGACATTGGCTGTGCATACAGTATACAGACTGGTAAATCATCTTCTGTGTCTTCTGTGAATGAATTGATAAAAATTCAAGAAAACAGCACTGCTTGCATTTATATTTAGGTTGTTTTTTTTCTCTCTCTCTCTCTTTAATCAGCTTACCGGTGACAGTTGTGCAATTTTGAGTAAACATTACCCTCCTTATGGCCCCTCCTATACTTTTCCCATACCTCTTACCTGCAGAGTACATAAGAGCAAGACTATTACCAACATCAAACCTAAATGGGATCTCTCTGAAAATGTCTTTAACAGAAGTGTTACTCTCGCAGAGCACAGGTACAATACTTGCCTTGCTGTTGTTTTTGATTATTTTTCTCTTTTCCATCAGCTCCAGCTCTCAAGATGAGGGAAAATATCCTCCAGGACCCAAACCACTGCCACTGCTAGGGAACCTGCACATGCTGGACCTCAAGAAAACCTACGTCAGCCTGTGTGAGGTGAGCATGAATTGCTCTTATTAATTTTAGTGGTAGTCCACTATAGTTGGCGATGTCACTTTGTAAAGAGAGGCTACGAGCATGCACACATACACGTTCTTTTACTACAGTTTTTACTACAATATCACTTTGTCTTCTGGGTAAATTTCATCTTCACAAAACCAGTACCATTCACTGTTATCCCAATTTTAGAATGTTCTCCTCTGATAAAAAGTCCATTTTTACTTCTTTGAAAACGAAGGCTTTGGAATTATATCTTTATTGAGTCTTCTCTGAGGAACCTTTAATTTTTCATGGTGACAAAATATTATACTGTGTTGATTTGTGTAATATAACTGTCTTACTGTTATTATCCACAAGTTTCCTACGCCCCATGAGGCCTTGCGTCAAAAGTGGGCGCGACTTCCGGTTGGAAGTAAACAAACCGTGATTTGACATGCTTGACGCTTGTTCATTCAACAGTTGACAGTCATTCAAGTTATAGCGATCCAAACTAGCTAACGATGTGGGAACACAACCTCAACCAAATTAAAAAGGGTAAAATAATTGTACCTTTACCCTCTGCAGTAGTTGATTGGGAGTATTATAATAACATTATTAATAATCAATACTCATCAAGGCATGGTGACAGACAGTTGTGTGAGCTGACAAACAATTAAAATAAAAAATACACACTTAGTCATTGTGCTTTGGAGTTTATTCAAAATTATAAATGAATGTGCTACTTGAATACATTAACTGGCACATTTGGTATTCTGTCAACACAGGCTTTGATCCTGAGTTTAGGTGTAACATCAGTAGCGAACAGCCAAACACATGCTGATAGAGTTTATAGAATATTAAGAATTTAAACAAATGTACACAGGAAGATTCGTCGTCTTTTGGGAGGTGATGGAAACTACAGTCGTTGGCAGGATCAGAGACGGGCTCTGGCAGGATCACTGTGATTTCGTTTTCAGCTTATGTTCAAAACAATCACATTTAAGCCACTGAACTAGTTTAGTCCGGTTATACATACAACCGCGAACAGCACATGTTGTCCCTGAGCTCCGTAACGACATCTCTCATAAAGATTTGCGTCTTTAAATAGTAAAATAATTCTCCGAAAAACAGCTAGCCTCTTCGCTAACTAACACACAAAATACCATTGGAATGCTACTTCCGCCGCGTCACCGGAAGTTTCACCCACTTTATTTTTTTACAGGAGCGCCCCTCGGAAACTTGTGGATAGGTATCCTTTCATTTTCAAAAAATAAATAAAATCGTATCAGCTAAATATGTAATACACATGTGCATGATATCACATTTTTCAAAGATTCAAATGGTTAACAAATCACATACACATAGATTTATAGATTTATTGGATTATCACTTTCGACCAATAGGTGGTGCAGTTACGAAATCAATGTGATGTGGTCAGAGAGAGGCGACAATGACGCACAAAGTTTGGTGACAATGACGCATACACAGTTTGGTGTCAAGGCATTGCAGCTTAAAGACTTTATTGTCATTTTGGCAGCATGCCTCAAATTTGCTGCTGTGGTATACGAAAACAGTTTTGTCACAAAATCCATAACTTTTAGTCAGCATGGTCTGGAGATGATATGATATGATTCGATTTTGGTGAAATCGGACAAATGGTCTAGGAGAAGTTTGAAAAAGAATGTTTTGAAAGTGTAAGGAACTTAGCTATAGGAAATATTAATAATCAATAATAACTTATGATTCATTATGAATATTCGGGTCAGTTAATTGAATTAACTTGATGTGGCTAAATTAATATTACAATCAATTAATCAGTTCTTACAACAAACTCTTTTGATTATTCATTTATTCTAAGAAAAGGGTATCTTCCATAATAGCATGTACAGCGCTTTGAGTATGTAGCAAGATCAACATCGTAAAAGGGACTTCAATCAGAACCAAGTACATAAAGTGCAAAAGTTTTATTAACTAAATCATAAACATGAATAAACTAAACAAATATACATAAATACATGTGTAGAAAAAAGGAGTGAGAGATGGAATGATGTAACAATGGAGAAGATCCATCTGACTATGAGAAGAACCAACAGCATTTCATTTTCACATTTCAATGAATTTAATACTTGCATTTGTTGTGGGAACAATTCTTGAAGTCGTTGAGGGTTCCAGCAGTGGCAAGTGGAAGTTGTTTGAAAGTTATCTTCCTCCATGAGTACATAGCTGGTTTGCTTAAGCCCTGGGCCCTGTTGAGGCCATGCCGAGCACTCAGGAGAAGTGAGGAAGTGAGAAGAGTGGGAGATTGGAGTCGTTGTTGGTTGGAGTCCTGGTTCCAAACTCCTGAGATTGTCCTTGGTTCTTTGTGAGAGAGTCTTCTCTCTCCTGCATGAGGCCTGCTGGGCCCTTCAAGTCATGTGTAGTAGTCGTGTTTCATTTTCTGAAAGTGCAAGCAGGATTTTGAACCAACATCACATTGGTAACATTGATTCGATGCCATTTCCATTGATTTTTGGTTGACATTTAAAAAAAAAAAATGTCAACATTAATCGCAAGTGCAAACGTGATGTTAATCCAATGCAGTTAACGTTGACACATTAACATTGATTTAAAATTGTTTAGATGGTGCCTTGCTGGGTAGTTTAATTAGGACATTTAAGTAGATGTTATAAACATGCCTTACATTAATAGTGTGCATCTTGAGACAACAGTGACACATTTTAAGATGTGTCAGTGCAAGTAGCTTTCAGTTTAAACAGCTCAAACATGCATTTTAGTGTGCAACTAGGCGTAAGCCTTGTCTGTGAAACCGGGGGACAGTGTTATATCATTGCTAAAGGACAATGCCCTAAAGACAAAATTCTCAATAGGGCCTTTCCTCTCATTCCTTATTGCTTAATTATTACACATGCCAAGTATACATTTACTGGCAAGCTTACTGTGTTTAAAAAATACAAAAGTAGGTCAGCTAGTTCTCAAAATCACTAGGGTAAGAGTCAGTGGGAATGTTTGACCAGGGAGACAAACGTCATGCGGATGTCAATAGATCAGATTGACATCCGCATGTAAATCATCACTGTCAAACAGACAGATTCTGTGTTCATTCAAAGGTCACTGTTCCCACTAGACTAATAGTTATGGGTAATGTGAGACCAGCAGGGGCTGATGCCAGTGGATAGATATGGATGGATAGATTAAATAGCCATTTATGGCTTTGCTTAATTTTTTCTCTCTTGCAGCTGTCAAAACAATATGGGTCAGTTTACACAGTGCACTTGGGCCCCAAAAAAGTGGTAATATTGTCAGGATACAAGACCATCAAACACGCACTAGTGAACCTTTCTGAGGAGTTTGGAGACCGAGATATTACACCCATTTTCCATGATTTCAACCAGGGATATGGTGAGAGACATTTGTTTTGTAGATTGTCTTGATCTTGTCTTGTACTGTATATAAAGTGGCAAATAAAATAAAAAAATTATCGTTTCCCTTTCAGTCAGTCACTTTCAACACCATGTTGGACTGACCGACGAATGGGAATCTTGCCAGAGAGGCCAATCTACTTCGAGTGTAACTAAACGAGCCAATGCATGCGATATTTGCTTCAGCTACTCCGCATCACAGTACGAGTACATAATGAGCAGAAGGTTCATCGCATCTTCAACTTTTCGCTTCAGAGTCGAGCAGTTTGTTTGTTAATGCTCAAATCTGTAAGCAGTATAACTACAGAGAGCCAGTTCTTCAAGGAGAAGCTCTCTCTTGTGTCCATATGTAGTGATCCAGGGGGATCCTATATGTGTATTTTCCACGGTATAGCTATTAAACTGAAGCCTTGGGGAGCCCCCATTGATGAGGCTGGAGTCACCCCAGAGTCATTCCATATGTAGTACGGACCTTACGGGGTTAATCCAAATGTAATCTCTACATAACTTCTTGCGGGTAGAATGTGGTTTCCGCAGTGTTCCTTTTCCAGTGGAAAGGGCATAGATTCTCTATATCAGCCTACTGGGCAGGAGACTGGAAGGGCACTTTGGTAGGGATTCCTATTCATGGACTGCATTTATATAGCGCTTTCATAGACCTAGTGGCCACCAAAGCGCTTTACATTTGCCTCACATTCACCCATTCATACACCGACGGCGGTGTCAGCCGTGCAAGGCGCCAGCCTGCTCGTCGGGAGCAGCTGGGGTTAGGTGTCTTGCTCATGGACACCTCGACACTTGGTCAGGTGGAACCGAGGATTGAACCAACAACCTTTTGGTTTGTAGACAACCCACATGAACCACTGAGCCACTGCCGCCCTATTCATTGGTCAGTCCGAAGTGGCGTTGAACGTGTCCGACTGAAAGGGAATATATCGGTTACATATGTACCAAGTCCCATCGGCACAGTTGCTGGACCACCACTAGACAGCCAGATCATCAGCTCGGCTCCTCAGTGAAAACCTGATGCAAATGTCGCATGCCAGTGTGCGTTGGCTCGTTTGGTTACACTCGAAGTAGATCAGTCCGATGTGTTCCCTTCTTCAGGGAATGAGGGTTACATCTGTAACCAAGACGTTTTTACACTAGTAAGAAATGTGAGGTCCACTTTAGAGTAATGGGTAAACTATTCCTCTGTAGGGATTTTGTTTTCCAATGGTGAAAACTGGAGAGAAATGAGACGCTTTGCTCTCACAAACCTGCGAGATTTTGGAATGGGAAAGAAAAGAAGTGAAGAGATTATCGTTGAAGAAACACAACATTTAAAAGAGGAATTTGAGAAGTTTAAAGGTAAGATTGTTAACCACAAGGACAAGATCATGATGAATGAAACTGATTTGAGTATTAACATCTTGTTCGCCCATGTGCAGGAGAACCACATGATACAACTCTGCCAGTGGCCATGGCTGTTTCGAACGTTGTCTCTGCCATTATCTACAACATTAGATTTGAGTACAGCAACACTAAGTTACATGACATGGTCAAGCGACCTTACGAAAACATGAAGATGACTGGATCAGCTTCAGTGCAGGTAACTAGACATTCCTGTTCAATCCACCAATAATTCATACACGGATTGATCTTTTTCATTATTCAAGAAGTACATGGTAAGTGGTAAATGCACTGTATTTATATAGCGCTTTCACAGACCCAATGGCCACAAAAGCACTTTACATTTTGCCTCACATTCCCCCATTCATACACTCATTCACACACCGATGGTGGTGTCAGCCATACAAGGCACCATCCAGCTCGTCGGGAGCAGCTGGGGTTAGGTGTCTTGCTCATGGACACTTCGACGTTTGGTCATGTGGAACCAGGGATTGAACCACCAACCTTCTGCTTTGTAGACAACTTACATGAACCACTGAGCCACTGCCGCCCCGTACAATAAAGATCAAGATTTGTTGTTTATAATGCATTTGGAGTTTTTGTCAAGGTGTATGTACACAGTGTGCAATGATACATTATGATTCTTTGCAATTCTGCTTATTTGTAGCTCTACAACATGTTTCCTTGGCTTCGTCCTTTTGTGGTGAATCAGCAACGTATTATGAATAATGTCAGAGAAACATTCAAAGAATGTGAGGAAATATTAAGTGGTCTGAAGAAAACTCTGAACCCTCGGCTGCCCAGAGGAATCGCTGATTCTTTTCTGATACGACAGCAGAAGGACGAGGTACTATCTATACTTTTAAATCAAATCGATTTGCAATTACCATTTTTGGCTTTCATTGTCATGACTTCTGCAGGAATCTGGAAAAACAGACTCTTTGTACAATTCAAAAAATTTACTATGTACAATCAACAACCTGTTTAATGCTGGTACTGACACTACGGCCACAACACTACGCTGGAGTCTTTTGCTAATGGCCAAATACCCTGAAATGCAAGGTATGCTAATTTTAAATCACGCCAAGAGTCAAACAGAGTCAAGTGTTCAATAGTGCTGTTACTTTCATACTGCGGTCTTTCTTGTGAATTTAACTAAGCCAAGGTCCAAGATGAGATTGACCGAGAGATTAGTGGACGCCAGCCAGTGATGGAAGACAGGAAGAACTTACCATATACAGATGCTGTGATCCATGAAACACAGAGATTTGCAAACATACTACCCCTTGGTGCTCCCCATCAGACCACCTGTGACGTTCACTTGAATGGATACCTCATCAAGAAGGTCTGACTCCAAGAGCATGCTGTGTTCTTGATATGATGTGTTTGTTCCATTTATCATTGATAATTTTATGTTCTTTTATGCAGGGTACCAGTGTAGTTGCATTACTGGTAACTGCATTGAGGGATAAAAATGAGTGGGAAACTCCTGACAGCTTCAACCCAGGACACTTCCTAAATAAGCAGGGCCAGTTTGTCAAAAGGGACGCCTTCTTGCCCTTCTCTGCAGGTGCAGTGGACTTCAAATTAGTTATAATTAATAATACTGACTAATTATATTGTGCCATCACAGATGATTTTTTTTTGAACACTTTGCTTATTCTTTTTCTCAGGCCGCAGGGCTTGTCCTGGAGAGAGTTTGGCCAGGATGGAGCTCTTCCTGTTCTTCACTTCCCTCCTTCAGCATTTCCGATTCACTCCTCCTCCTGGAGTGTCTGGAGATGATCTGGATCTCACACCAGTCGTGGGCTTCACCCTGAACCCAGCGCCACACAAACTGTGCGCAGTGAAGCGGTCTTAAAGTTAATATGACCTTTTATTAAACATTTGCATTTATTAATTTAGGTTTTCGTTGTAAATACATTCAATGTTTATGGTATAGTGCCTTTGCTCTTTTTATGTAGGAAGTGTATTTGAGAATATCTTTAATATGTAAATGTATTTATCACATTCAAATTATTCAAATGTTGTTATTAATCCTTAAACCTGAGGAAAAAGTTAGCATTTAGATTGCACTTATGGAAGCACTATGGAAATATTTGCCTACAGATGGTTTCTTTAACCAACACGTAAAGATAAAGATTGCACTGTAAAAACAGTTTAAAATCTGTAAGAAAAAGTTAAATTCTGTCAGTAAAATACTATTTCCAATAATCAGTAATATATAGCATTCTGGGTAATATTTAAACACTATTCCCTCTATGAGCTTGGTTTAAGAATAGGTATTCATTTTCTATATTACTTTACCATTCAGCAATTGCTATGCTATGTTAATGATATCAAAGCTTTACTTTGCCAAATCATACATAAGTGTTCATTGAATTAGCTAGTTAAAGATATACACTGGTGATATGTCGTTTTTGAGAAAGTAGCCTACAGAAATGTACAGTTAATTAACAGTGCTCAAAGTCGACACTCAGAGACTGTGTTCCAAACCACACCCTATACCCCTCATTGACTATTCCCAACATTAGCTCACTAATATAGTGTATATATACTGTCCAATTGACAGTGATTAAAAACAAGTGAGTTGATTCAGACACTGATGGACACCTGCTGTTAACAAGCAGAATCACTGAAGGAACAAAAAGAACCAAAAAAGGTAAAAACAAATGAAGATAAAAGACATTAAATCTCTGGAGATCTCAGCCAGCAGGATTAAACAAGTCTACAAACAACATTATCAGCTTCACTTATTACTAACCAGTTTGACTTCAGCTGCAGTTATTACAAACCAGTTTAACTTTATTTCTGTCAGACGTCTACAGAAGTTATTATTAAAAGGTGACAGAGGTCATTTTATTTTCATTTGATGTTACCATGATGGTGATCAGTGATGGCTTAAGTTGGGCTCTTGACCCTTAACTTTTCAACATTAGTTTTTCTTTGGCTGTAGTAGTTTATTTATATGAGCATTGCTATTTTTATAAGCTGTGTCTTACTGTGCTGTAAATAGAAAAACATGACAATATCATAGCTAAATACCTTGAAGTAGGTATTCTGCCATGTTTCTCACTAACACGCCCCTACTCGTAAAGATCAAGACTTAAAGAAAATGTGTGTTCAACTCGTAAATATTGATCTATACAGATGACTTTTACGCACCATTATTATTAACGTGAGAAAAAAGAAGTTGCAGTAAATATTAATTGTCCGCTGATTAGATTCCTATATTATATTTATAAGCTGTTGGAGATCAGAATGACTATTTGAGTCTGCAGAATTTATGTAACGCATTACATTAACAAGTCAAGCTGCCTGTGGGGTGTCGTACACTGAGAGGCCTCTCATAATGCTAAAGAAAATGTGATTTATTGTTAGAAATTCTGCCATGTCTCTATATCTCAGATCCTGAGTGAGAGCACATGAAATCAATGGATCGCAATTTAGAAATCAATGGCAGCTCAGCAGCAGTCTTCTGTTTA
Organism: Pimephales promelas; assembly: GCF_988280905.1. Taxonomy (NCBI): domain Eukaryota; kingdom Metazoa; phylum Chordata; class Actinopteri; order Cypriniformes; family Leuciscidae; genus Pimephales; species Pimephales promelas. The sequence goes on from NC_142777.1 coordinate 30,407,133, forward strand.
TCCAGATGATTTGCTTGGATGCAGCTGCTGCATTAAGTCCATAAACTTGCTTTGTTATCTTTCTTTATCCCTCAAATCTGTGAAAAGAACAGTCGTAAATCCCATTGAGACGTATTGCAGCCATGGAGGTCTAGCATACCTGGAGAGAGCTTTTCAAGCAGTCTTCCCATTCATCTCAATGTTAGTTGGAAGCTCTGCACAAGTACTAGTATTTTGCTCCGGGCTAGTGTACAAGGGCCCAGTTTCACAGAGAGATTTTCAACTAAGCCAGGATAAGACCTTAGTTCAATTAGGACATTTAAGTAGCTTTTTTCAAATGTGCCTTAGAAATTTTATTTTTTATTTATTTATTTTTGACTTGTGTGCATCTTGAGAAAAAACAATGACAGTGACATATTTTAAGATATGTCAGTGCTGCAAGTTGCATTCAGTTAAAATAGCTCAAATCAACAAACAAACGCCCTCGCACACCTGTAGGTGATCGGTGCGTAGGAAAGGAAGACCAAGAATGGTTGACAATCTAAAATTAGGAACTCCCGCACACTATCAGTACTTGCAAATAAAACTTTAATTTAGCAAGAAAGTTTCACTCTTACTCTTATATGCGGGAATTCCTAATTGTAGTTAAAATAGCTCAAACGTGCATTTTAGTCTGAGTCTAGGTTTAAGCCTTGTCTGAGAACACAGGGAAAGATGTAATATCAGATGGAGATGGCAAAAAATATTTGAAAGGTATACAACACATTACTTTTAAATTTACAACAACATATCTGAGTTACTTTTTCAAGTAAGAAATGCCAGTTACTTTGTTTTCCTGTGTATTGACTGACACCTCTCTTGTCCCAATGTTGAGAGAAATTGGGAGTAAGTGCAGAAACGTTTGTTTGCTGTGTAAACATTTGCTTTTACTCATCTCAGACTTCTTAAAAATCATTGTTTAAAAGCAGTGGAATGCAAACTCAGAACATTCCTCAAACCTTCAATAATTTAATGTAAAATAATAAGGTCACTAAAAAGTCCCACAATGTACTGTGATAACCAGGGAGCATCGATGCTCACTCTGTCCCCTTGACAAAAGTTCCGAAGGACGAAACTTAAATCACGATAGCTAGCTCACTACATATCTGACATGAAATAGAAGTATTTACATAAATATTTTCATAAAAGAGTTAAAATCAAAGACAAATTTGCTATCAGTTGTGTTCCCAATTTAAGCTTGATATCCCAAAAAAAAAAGCTTTCAGTAAGATTTTGTTTGGCTGCAGTACCAGATGTTTTTACTAGATGAAATTTGTCTCCCATTCACCCATCAGAAGTAACACTTTATTTTTTTTCTATAAAGCGGCACTCCAGTGTGTTCATGTTTTTACTCATGGTCATCTAACCTTGAAGGACTCATGAGGAGAAATTAACTTGAAAAGATTTCAGCGTGAATGAAGGCACACACCTACCGATTATGTAATTGCCATGGACCAAAAGGTGTTCAGACATAGCAAACCTTTCCATAAACTATATACACTTTCTGGAAATATATATATGTAGTTACTTTTTTTTAACTACTAGCGCTTTTTAATTGGAGATAAGACAAATGACATACTGAGGATGCTAAACACCTGTTTCTCTTGTAACAAGGCTGGAGCTGACATCATCCTCTGTTTGCTGTGGACTCTGCACAGAAAACACATATGTACTGCATAAGTCATGATGCGCAGCCCATCTATTCTTATTATAGAGCTGTTCTGCATTATTCATTAAGCTGAACGTTAATAGTTTATAAACGTCAGATGTAATAATAGAATGAGCAGGGTTCAAAATAATGGAAGAAAAGTCTCAGTGATCTCATATTCTCTTTTAAGTAGCCTGAAGCAGAGCTGAGCTGGTGGTAATCACTGACAGCATATTGGTGAGGCTCTGTAAATGTCAAAAGTTCAAATATGGAGAGCAAACTCAAATCGCAGATAAATGAACAAACCTCACTTTTTTACAAATCTAAATTTTCACTCACCGTGCAACACCTTTAGTAACATAAATAACCAACATAATTTAATATAAGTCTCAGTTGTCCCCAGAATGTGTTTGTGAAGCTTCAGCTCAAGATTGGTCTGCAGTGTTCCAACTGAGACATGTACTTCAGATCTCTATCCTTCCGCACCACATGCCATCCTGTGCTTGTGTGTTTGAAAGTTGTGAGGTATCAATACAAAGGGCCCTACCCTTCAAGTGCTCACAGCCAGTTGGGTCCTCAGGTCAATTGGGAAAGAGTAAACTCGTCCACGGTCTGAGGATCGTTGAACGAGCCGAGGATCTGAATCAGGTGTGTTAAATAAGGGAGACATACACAATATGCAGAGCAGTGGGTCGCGACAGGGTGATATGGCTGCTGGCTTGAAATGTCATACGGCGTGTCCTGAGTATTAAAAGTTCTCTTTCACATGTTATTGTGAAATCACTCACTTCTCTGGAATTAATTAATGTTAGTAGTTTTAATAAGAATATATTTTTGAATGCTCACTGCTGGGATAGCAAAGGTAGTGTTTATGTGATAGAAACACTACCACACTTTTACTCTTTAAAGCATGCCATCAAACACATAGATCGAGGTCTGGTGGCATCTACCCTGTTGAAGCTTCTCACACGACCACCCATTGACGAAAAGTCTTTATGAATTTTCATTAGATTTGCAGCTCATTGCTATACAGCTTACATCCCAAAGATGAGTACAGCAGTTTAGAGGATATGAGCCCATTAGTTCTTGTCAAAGACTGAAATATAATGATTCCATTTAGTAGAGACGTTTAAATGTTGAATATTATACATAGTTAACTTCCATCTCGCATAACCATTAGAGCAAAATTGAAGTGCAGCTGTATTTTATAATACATTTGCTAATAATATATTTTCTGATTGCAAATAAAGTTCAAACTTGTCCGGTTCACACAGTACAGGTACATTTCTGAAACTAGATTCAATCGTTGTGATGTAAAAACGGGTATAAAGGGGTATAAAAATGTTTTGTGTGTGTGTGTGTGTATGAAAATGCTTGGCATGTTGAGGTGAAACCTTTCCATTATTGGTAATATTTTAAACATAAAATGGCATAAGGAAACACATCAATATTAGTGATCTGATTAAAAATAAGTGATTTTTACAAAAAAGGACTCTAGGGATACTGTTTAAAATACTCCATTAAAGGGTTAGTTCACCCAAAAAATGAAAATTCTGTCAGTATTTACTCACCCTCATGTTGTTCCAACCCCGTAAGACCTTCGTTCATCTTCGGAACACAAATTAAGATATTAAGATCGCTCCAGCATACAGTCCATAGGCTTCTTGAGGGACTGGCTCTTGCTGTCCCCGAAAAGTCATTAAAGACATCGTTAAAATAGTCCAAGTGACTACAGGGGCTCAATCTTAAGTTTATCAAACGACGAGAACACTTTTGTGCGCAAAAAAACAACAAAAATAACGACTTTATTTCAACTATTCACTTCCTTCTCCATGAGCCTGTAAGTCAGTTAACGTAGTGTGATTGCGTAGAGCTACGTCACAACCTAGGCTCACTATTGGCCGACGCTGGTCATGTGTGTGTGATGCGTGTGACGTACAATAACAGAAGCTTACGCTATTAAACTAGTAACCTGACTCGCGCAGAGGGAGAAATAAACGAATAGTTGAAATAAAGTCGTTATTTTTGTTGTTTTTTTGCGCACAAAAGTGTTCTCGTCGTTTGATAAACTTAAGATTGAGCCCCTGTAGTCACTTGGACTATTTTAACGATGTCTTTAATGACTTTTCGAGGACAGCAAGAGCCAGTCCCTCAAGAAGCCTATGGACTGTATGCAGAAGCGATCTTAATATCTTAAATATCTTCATTTGTGTTCCGAAGATGAACGAAGGTCTTACGGACCTTTGGAACAACATGAGGGTGAGTAAATACTGACAGAATTTTCATTTTTGGGTGAACTAACCCTTTAACAAGGAGGTTTGAATCTCTTTATTATGACCATAAGAAGGTTAATAGTAACCAAGCCTTTAAAACATGACTGGTGTATGAATTATTCATGTATAACAAGCAAATAATTTCAAATAATTTTGGCAAGAAGCCAAATCTGGAGGATGTATATTCTGCATGACACATGAAAAATGGCATTAGCATAGATTTAGATGTTTATTCCCTTATTTTGAAAATTTATTTTTGATATTTTGACAGTTTGCAAAAAGAAAGAAAGATTCACACCTTAAATACATGCCACCTCCACACAATCTCATCAAAGTTTCTTTGGTTCACAAGTGATAGGATCCTTAGTCCTTAGTGTCAAATGTGCCAAAATATAGCGATTGAGCAAAATTACAGCTTCACACTATCCTACAATCATGACACATACAGTAATTGTTATCTGTTTAGCTGTTGGAAGAGGTACATTGACATGTATGTATATATATATATATATATATATATATATATATATATATATATATATATACACGCCACGCCACACACACACACTGTGTGATGTTGGCTGTATGCACCAGCTGGGGAACTGCCATTGAAATGAATGGGAGTGCTAACAGATCAATTTACCTCAGTACATTTTTGAGTTTTTGGTCCAGACAGCAGGCCAAGGTTTCCTTGTTCAACCTGAGCTAGTGTTCTTCCTGCATGCATAAAGGATGACAGTATTTTTTTTTCAGAATCACTACAGCATGCCCACTGATCTGGAGTCAGTTCATCCAATGCCTTTGATCTCTGCTGCTTCAGATGAACTCCTCCAGCTGTCTGGATCAAAACTCGCTCTAGACCATCTCATTCAGTTTGTTGAATTCCTCGAGCAGACTGAAATGACCAATCTATATATAGAGATACCTGAAATACCCTGGGGGGAATTGACTAAGAACTAATTGCACTCGTCGTTTATTTGCACATGCTGTCTACGTTGTGTTATATGCTAAGGTGCAATTCCCAGTCTTGTCATTTTCACTTGGCTGTGAAGGATGCACACTAAAAAATAAAATATTTTTAGCTAAAAAGAAAGACATTGTCATGAATCCAGTTCAGTACAGTTTCAGTGCATTTTGCACTGGTTAAACTGGATTGTGGGTGATTAGTGAATTAATTCATTAAAGAAATCATAAACAAACATTAAAGCTGCAATCCACAGTTTTTCCTGTTTATCGCCACCTCTGTTCGAAATCTCCAATAGCTGTCATTCGCAAAGTTGTACTTCGACACCCTTGACACGACACAGCGCGGATGAACACATTTGAGGAGAGCGTGCAGCTGTCAGTCACTGTACCGATGTGGATACTGCCATTCAGAATCACAGATTATTCTTTTTGGAAGTATAACCAACATAAGAATTTACGCTGAAAAATGTCATCTGAACAAGAAAGAAACATCCACTTTTGTTCTGGTTCTGAACTTTTGACATTGCAGTAAATCACGCTGATTAAATCTTCTAATCCTAGTCTAGTCTAGGAAGTATCCTTGACATTGAGAAACACGTTTTGTGTGTACATAAATCTCCTAAATCTCTGACCCATCGTCTTCTTCCTCGTGTCATTTTTTTGTCGCTCTACATACTGGTCGTCATCTGGTATCATTGACCCTATTGGCTATGAGCTACGTACAGGCACATTTGATAAATATTCGTAGCACCCAATAATACAGATCTGGGCATTCGTAAACCACGCCTCAAATAGGGGAAAATGAACATGTGGTTTTTACACGTCTCTATTATATGTGGTCTGTCATTTGCCAGGCTAAGTAATATGCATACTATAAGCAACTTGTTAATAGTGAATCTTGGACCGTAAACTAAAGTGTTACCCAAAACTATTAAATTAGTTCACTACAGTTCTTCTTTTGAGATTGTATTACATGCTGTGTTGTCTTCTCTGAATTAATCGGAGTAGCCAGATTTGTTCGTTAGAAGATGGCATTCACATACATTTGGCCATATATCTGTTAGCTTTGAAAAATCAGTTTAGATATGGGATTCATGGAAGCGAGTGTTTGTTGAAGATTACAGCTTTGGAAAGGTCATAGAGGGCGAGATAATAGCAATCACATCTGAGAGACAAAACTAGGTGAAGCTTGTGGTCGACCATCAGCAATTGTGGTCAGTGCTACACTGTGGGTAACAAAGGGAAAAAAGGTGACTCTTTGAGGGACGATAATGATCTTGGTCTCCCGTCTCCCTCAAGATTTAAAGGTCAGATATTATCCCATGGGTTGTGTTCTGGATCTCACAGGAATGGACATCTGTAGATAAAATAAAGCAAGGCATGGTGTTGCTTGGTTTTGGTTTGTGTGTTTTTTTCTGCAAGTTATACATTTTAAGTATCACTTGACATCCACACCTGTAAAATTGTTTAGAGTGTTCCTAATGTAATGCAAGAGCAGAAATATTTAGATTAACGTGAGCTTTTATGTATTTATCTACAGGCATGCTAAACATGGTTCTGTGTTTGATTTGGCTACTGTAGTAAAGCCAATGTTTAGTGTTAGTTTTGCTAATTAATAGCTCTGGCGGCAGTTATTTGGCTACAATAGGGGTGTAACGGTACATGTATTCGTATTGAACCGTTTCGGTTCGAGGCTTCCGGTTCGGTACGCATACAAACCGAACGGTTGCTTGGACCATTTTTCCTGCCGGCAAAATTCGTGCTGACGCGGCCAACACAACGTTGCGCAACATCAAATGGCAAGCGTAATGAAAGCAGAACGAAACTGCGCTACTCGTTATGTGCTTCACGGATCGTTTATCAGTTCGGACCAGCAACATCTGTGCAGCGCGAGCCGATCTTGATCAAGCAACACTGTTACTACACCGCGCTAAGAGATCCGGTAAAGAAAACATTTGAATTCGCCACTGAGGTAATAACATCGCTGCGAGATCTAGTGAGAAGCATTCACATTTCTCCGTTATTAACCGTAGATCTCAGCGCTGTCATGGAAACCAGGAGAAACATTGTGCCGTGAATGAACTAGTAATACTTTCGTCCACAGACCAGCAACATTCACCGTGGATTTAATATAGTAACACTAACTGGAACCCGTTTGGCTGGAATGGTGAAATGCTTTCAAGTACTTCACACATCTTTTTCCAGCACTTCAAAATTCAAATATTATATAAATAAACATATATTTAAATGTTATTTTTAATGTGATGACCAAAACATTATTTGTTCATCCTTCAAAGATGACCCCCATTTATAAACCTGAAAGTTTCAAGATCTAGGAAAACTCACACTTATTTAAAAATATTTTTTCTTTAAACAAATAGGAAATTTCTCTGGCATTTCTTTCTTTTTGCTGTATCGAAAACGTACCGAACCGTGACTTTAAAACCGAGGTACGTACCGAACCGTGATTTTTGTGTACCGTTACACCCCTAGGCTACAATCTTTCTTAAAAAATATTAAAGTAACGGTGTCATACAGTTAGTCATAACAGAGTATCTAAAAAGTACGCGACAACAACAAAAAACAAACCATTCTGAAATGTCGTTTAACTGCCATTCTTGAACAGGTTCTGCTCGATCATCTTCACTAATATTCTCTAGGTCCGATTCGGGCTCAAATTATATTGTTTTTTTTTGACGACATTGTTTGTAATACACCAAAGCACAAACTATCAGTAAAGGTATGGGGCGTGACGTTTCCGAAAAACGTGCACTAGGCGGTTAGCGAATAACAACACACTGGGCCAATGAACCAATCTGAACCCATTGTGTTTTATTTAGGTACTGGCTTCATAGAAGCTGGAAACCATCAGACCGTTTTTACAAGGAGGGACAGAGCAGTATAGAACCAAGATATGAAAAATAATACAATTTTTACATTCACCTCAACACAATCAAGCCTTTGAAAAAATGTGTTTTACCACCCCTTTAAAGTCCACATTGGTCCTCGAAGACTAATACTGTATTCTGAAAGTCTAGGATAATGTGAAGCACTCAATCATAGTCATGTTGATCAATTCAAGGTGGGAGAGACAGCTTGTAGCTGGGGCTTAGGGTTAGGGTTAGGCTAACCCTCTGGGGGATAAAATACACCAAAACTCTTTTAAGAGTCAGATAAACAAGTCCTGCTCTAAACGAGTAAAAAACTCATGTCACTGTTCTATTGATGTTTGCATCAATCAGCTGTTTCATTGCTTGTGAGTTTTAGTCCATGCGTGCTCAATTCTCTGTTTGTAGTGTGTTAAAAACCTGACTATGTTAGGACAAATGAATCGTTGTTGCACAACATCATGTCCAGAGTATTCTTGTGGATCTTGGCACAACAATGCCTTTTCCCGTATTGTCCTCTAAATCAGAACCGTTTGCAACAAATCTATATGTTAAGTTAAAATTTTCACTCTATTCCACAACTACAGTATCATTAAACTAGGCTTCATAAAGAATGAAGCTATTGATCAGTATGCTGTAATACAGCCAGAACTGTCAGAGCAAATGTTTCTACAGGATCATAATGCCAGTCCACAACAACAAAAAAAGTTTTGTGATGTTGTAGAGATAGTTTTCATACTGCTCTGACACAAACCCAATGCACCTTTATTAGGGCAATCCAATCATCATCCATAACAGGCAATTGGTCAAAACATGGCAGATAATCCAAAAAGACAACAGGGCAGAAAACCAGGCAAAAAGTCAATACCAAAACAAAGGTAACCAGAGGGAGGGCGCACAGAAATGCAGTGTGACACTTTCAAGACTTTGCAAAAAATAATTGTGAAAACACAGGGCTTAGGGGATGTTATTAACAACACCGTTTTCAACGAAGAACTTTAAACCTTTTCATGCGTTTTGGCCGTTCCTCGACACGACAACAGCGTTTTGGGTGCCTGGAAACGCAAAGGGCCTTTGGCGTTGGGCTTTTCCCCAACGGCCTGTTGCCAATTCAACATGTTGAATCGGGCAAAACAAAGCCGACGAGGACTACTTTCAGCCGACGGCACGGAACTGTACGGAACACACCGAGGAAACTTAGTCGGCCGACTAATTAACTGCCCGACGGCCGACTGTTGGCTTGGTGTGTTCCAGTGTTAATTTTGAAAGCAAATTTTGATTTAGTTTTAGTCTTAGTCTTTTTACTAAAATGCAATTCAGTTTTAGTAATATTTTAGTCATCTGAATTGTTTTAGTTTTAGTGAAGTTTTAGTCGACGAAATTCAATATGATTTTAGTCGACTAAATGTACTGTAGAATATAATGGGTCTAAAATATAATATAAATCTACTAAAATATAATGGGTTTAGTTCAATTTTAATGCATTAATTTAGAATTCAGAATAGAAGAATTCTATTTAGAAGAATTACGGAGGAATTACTAATAGAGGAATTTTGGATAACCGTACCGAATAAAGCTCTTTTTTGCATCGTCACTCTTATTCATATCTATATGTCTGCTCTACTCATTCTCCCAGACGTTCGCATTTTTTAACGTTTTATGATCAGCACGTTACAGTACAAATGTGCGCATCTACTACTAACGCAGGACATCATTTCTGACTGGATCGCTTCTCAAATCGATCCTAAAACATTTTCGTCTAGTTTTTATTTGTTGACGAAAATGTCAATAGATTTTTGTCATAGTTTTTGTCGTTCAAAATTAGTTTTTATTTAGTTATCGTCTCATTTTCGTCTGTGAAAAAATGTCGTTTCCGTCATTATTTTCGTCAACGAAATTAACACTGGGCTTAAGAAAGGCAGGCATTAACAAGATAATGAGACACAGGTGTAAGTAATCAAGCATAATAATAAAGTTGTGACCGTTATCATCTGAAGATTTAAATCCAGCTTGTCTTTCCACTGGTGCTACTGTCTGTTTTGTGTTCTGTCTGTGATTCAAATTAATTACATTTAAAAAGTAGAATTTCTCAAAACAAAACAAAACGAAAAGTATACGTAATGGACAATCCCACTGGATTGCACTGTATGTTGTGTTTTTGGATGCTTAGTCCTCCAGCTATACCAGCATCAAACCATTTTCCTTTTAACAGAACAATCACTCTCATTATCCTTATAGTTAACATATTAGAGATTACATGTCAAACAAAATGTTGTCTTAGTCATAAACATGTCAATCTGCAGTCTACTCGTAAGTGGAAAAAAATAAAATAAAAATAGCTAACACACAGTGAAGTTTTGTTGTTGTTCCAAACTTATATTAGAGATTCCATGTCAATCAAAATGTTGTGTTTGTCACAAACATGTCAATCTGAAGTCTACTTTTAACTGAAAAAAATAATAAAATAACTAACGCAAGTTTTGTAGCCATTCCAAAGTTATCTGTGACTTGGTGGGAGGTAGGTAGGAAGGAAGGTAGCAGAAACCTCTTTTAGACAGCCATAATCCATAGTTCTACTAGCAATCACTGAAAATCGCTGAGAAGCATTTCTGTCTCATACTGTTTATGTTGCTTTTTATGTGTTACATTATGTGGTAAGCCCAGAAAACAGCAGTCTATCCTTAATCACACTGTATCTGACAGAAAGCTCTTTGCGGGCAAGTCCTCCAGCGGGATTCCTGCTATTTATGGGATATTGCTGCTCTGAGGCAGCAATTACTGGCACTTTTGAAAAGCTTAGGGATTTTCAACTCCAATCTAAGCCTAAAGTCAGCTTGGTTTTCAGAAAAGTTTTCCAACTTTCAGCCCACAATAGGAATGGACATCTTCTGAAGTAGCCTATTTCAGCACCTGTCACTTTCTGAAGTGTTGCTCGATCGCTGAGGACATTAAGCCAGCATCCAATACTGTTCAAGTCTGCTTTAAGCATTAAAATGAAATAACACTTCAAAACAAATTATGCTGTTATCCTTTATAAGCAGACCTACAAGAATTGTTTTGCAAAGATGTTGAAGAAACACCACTGGCATACAGTATGTTGTGCTTTCCTGTACCGCTTATTAGCAGCAGTGCTCCCCTGCTACTCCTCAGCGTTGCAGCAAAGAATAAGTTATACCTTAGTTGTAAATTTGAGTTAGCAGTCTGTATTTAATGTGATGATGAAAGTAAAAAAAAAGACTGTAAATGAACAGCCCATTCTCACCCCCAAGGCGTCACTTAACTGACGCCTTGGGAAGCATTTGGACATGCTTCAACATCTGACGCTTTAGGCGCCCTTTAGCGCCAGTTAGATGACGCCCTAGGATCGCGTGTACCCTACCCCCACCCCACACCTAAATGCGTTGAAATGAAACAATGACAGAAAAAAAAACGTAATTTTATTGAGACGTAATTTTTGTATGCAAAAACATTATCCTGTACAATGTGACCAGTGAAGTTCAATTCATGAACAAATTACTCTTATGTCAGAGATACATGTACTTAGACTGGATAAATGAATTGATACATAGCCTAAATAAGCCTTTCCTCTACATGACTACCCGCTTTCCCCTTTATGAAATAGGTCATATTCTCACATGGGATGTCTTGCACACAAGCAATTATAGTGGTCTTAATTAAATCATATCTACTCCCTTAATTATACGGCACCTCTGGGAAAAATTGCATAACGACATATTGAGATGATTTCGGGAGTGTAACGCGCTCATCCAGTGAACAGTTTAATGGTTTTGAAATGCTTTGATAGACATGCATGCCTCATATCAGCCCCAGTTGTTCTGACTCTCTGAGGGCCCTGTAGTTACACTCTGTGCAACTAATCTTTTGCTTTACCAAAGAAAACATGGCCTGGTTCTGGTAAAACAGGAGCACTAATATCCTTTGCTCTACATTAGCTCCAGCAATACAGAGGACGATCTGACCTGTACTGTATACAGTATCAACTGTTCTAACCGTCCGCTGTCCACCACTTTTATTTCTGTAATGACCTGCCCTCGGGTTCTTCAGCAAGGACGGCTCCCCTGCTGGGCTGATGATAGTTAATATTCATTCTCCTCTTCATCTTCTGTTTGTTAGGACTCATGAAATAACCTTCAGAAAACCACCCCACACACAAGATTCCTTTGATATGCACAAGACAGTCCGATTTTTCGTCAAGTGACCTTTACTTTGGTTAAAGAAACCGTGTGTAAGATTGTGGCCAAAACTGGTACTGCAATCACTTTCAAATTACTGTAGAGACGCGTATCCCCTCCCCTTCCCCCGAGATTTGAGGTTGCCAAATAGGCTGCAGGATCGAAGTTACCTATCAAATAGGCGCATTTGATAGACATTCGATGCATTCAATAATACGGCTCTGAGCATTCATAAACCACGCCTCAAATACGAGAAAATGAACATGTGGTTTCCAGATCACGTCTCATTCTCAATTATACATGGTCTGGCGTTAGCCAGGCTAACATACGGCTCCTTTAAGTTTAAAACACATCTGCATGCAACTGTGTGTGTGTGTGATTCAAAAATTAGAAAAGAAGGACAGAGTCAATTCCATGAACCCAATAATAACACTGTTAATAATGTTCTTCAGTCTTACATCCTCAGCCTGATAAATGCTTTTGGAAAAGATAAAAGGGCACTACAGAAGGATGGGCACTTGTCAGTGCTAATTTCTCTAGTTAGAGCCCTCTATCTGTGAGCATCACAATGGAGTTTTACACAGAGCTATGGTAGCTCTCAGACATATAAGATATATAAGTTGCATCATCTGAAGGTCTAGTCTGTTTAGTGGTATGTGTGCTCTGAATTTCAATTCAGTTGAACAGACATTGTGTAACAAGGAAAATTTCACACACACACACACACACACACACACAAAACTGTTTTTGTTCTTTTTTTTTTATGCACCAAAAAAAGTTAAGGCGCAGTCCACCTAATATAAAGATACCACTAGTCTCTACATCTTATACATTTTTATCTTATACCTTTTCAAGATTGTCTTCACTTCCATTGTTCATGTTCTTATAAAAGTTTTCAATTTGCCTTCTGTGCAAAAATGCACTGTGCAAAAAAGCACTTTCTAAAGATTAAATTTATACCCGCACCTTTTTTCCCCATTTATTGTTCCATCTTTAGCAGTTCTGGAAGTGAGTGTGTGCGAGAGATGGTTGAATGTGTGAGATTAAATCGCGACTGAATTGAGGGAGATTGCTTTGCAGACTGCTGTCAGATAGACACAGACAGAATTAGAAAGAATCAGATAAGTACGGAACACATAGAGGTCATATCTTCACTGCAAATTCCAATGCTGAACAATCTAGAAATATTGGAAATGGAGAATTTGGCTATTTTTGGTGTTAATGTAAAAGGCCGTTCTCGCTAATGAGATATATTCATCAGTTAACCCTCTGTTGCATGCATGATAAAAAAGAACAATTAAAAATTAAAATCATTAGTAAGATTAAAAATAATCTTGAAAAAAAAATGATTAGGGACCTTTAGGTTTGTTGCCTGGGGGCAACACTGTGTGAAGGAAATCAAACACAGGCTTTTATTTATTTAAATATTAGTCTTTTTTTATTATGCCATATTACAAAAAACAATACTAGACTTAAAAATATATATATTTTAATTAATCCTTAAAAATTATTTTTTTTAATAAAAGGATTTTATAAAAGTTAAATATTTAAAAGACATGACTGCACTATGTGCAGTGCTTTCAAATCCATTGACACAGAAAGCAATTCTTCATAACATACACAATCACATCATTTGTTTATAACTAAATGTTTTTAAAATAAGTCAGCATAGAAAAATTAATCATTTTGGGTGTTCTCGGGGGGAAAATGTGTGTGTTCTCCATGGTGCACTGTGCCAGAAAAAGATTGTGTTCTCCATGGTGCATTGTGCCAGAAAAAGATTCAAAAATAAGGAAGTATATTGTGACCAAGGGTAAACTGATGGGTTAAACTCTGTGGTGCCAAACGTTTCATTTACAAATAACTATGTTCGTTTGATAATAGTATGTTAATGTCAGTGTTTAAACCATGTGTGAGTGTCTCTGCAGGCTAAAAAAAATATCTACACAGTGTTTTTATTGATTATATGTGAGTAAATCAAATCAATAAGTTCCTCAGGTTGCAAAGCATAATCCCGTTGGCCAAATAAAACACAATTTATCATCACAAACCACAAAAATAACATAAAGGAATTGGAACCACACTGCAAGAAAATCTTTAAGAGGTCTTCACCATGTCAGAAGTGTGCACTGACATGACTGTGTATGTGTGTGTCTGTAATATGTTGAGCTATTATGGGATGTATTTTTAGCACTTTTATAAATAATAAGCGAGGCAGTATATTTCAATTTTAATATGTGATTCTATCTTCTAAGCATCTATAATTTATGGAAATGAACACTGGTTGTATTCAGAGATTCTTTTATCTGATAGGCAGATAATTATATGTCATTAACATTGTATATCCTTATGTAACCTTTTGTCCCCATGCAGCTTTGTTGTCTCATTTAATGTTTCTTCAACTTAACTGCTTCCAGTCTGGGGATTGGACATATATTTTACTGGCTTGTACAAGAACACCCCCAAAGTCATCCAGATAGTAACCTGTTCCTTCCATAGATGCATTCAATTCATCTGGAGGTTGCTTGGCTCGCATGGGCGCTGCCTCATAAAAGAGAGCTGTTAAATCTTCGGTCTACAAAATATAACAGGTTTCCCCCTCAATTGGCCTCACCCTATAACAAATCCTAAATTTGATGGGATCTGTTAATTTAACACTGCTTAATATTGTAGACTGAGCTCTGTCAGAAGACCTAGGGAAATAAGATGACTCCTTAATTTGTGAATTGATGTCTAAATATGTGCGAATGATGCCCAACTATATCTATATCTTTTAACATATCATTATAATATTCCATATTTTAGTTCAGTGAACTCATTTTCACGTTCAAGAAACCAATTTGAAATGATTCAAGCTTTGTGACGTGGTGCATTATCCTGCTGGAAGTAGCCATCAGAGGATGGGTACATGGTGGCCATAAAGGGATGGACATGGTCAGAAACAATGCTCAGGTCGGCTGTGGCATTTAAACGATGCCCAATTGGCACTAAGGTGCCTAAAGTGTGCCAAGAAAACCTTCCCCACACCATTAACACCACCACCACCAGCCTGCACAGTGGTAACAAGGCATGATGGATCCATGTTCTCATTCTGTTTACGCCAAATTCTGACTCTACCATCTGAACGTCTCAACAGAAATCGAGACTCATCAGACCAGGCAACATTTTTCCAGTCTTCAACTGTCCAATGTTGGTGAGCTCTTGCAAATTGTTGCCTCTTTTTCTTATTTGTAGAGGAGATGTGTGGTACCCGGTGGGGTCTTCTGCTGTTCCGCCTCAAGGTTGTGTGTGTTGTGGCTTCACAAATGCTTTGCTGCATACCTCTGTTGTAATGAGTGGCTATTTCAGTCATAGTTGTGCATGAAAATCCCAGTAACTGAGCAGATTGTGAAATTCTCTAGCACCAACAACCATGCCACGCTCAAACCATGCCACGCCTTTCTTTCCCATTCTGACATTCAGTTTAGAGTTCGGGATATTGTCTTGGCCAGGACTACACCACCAAATGCATTGAAACAACTGCCATGTGATTGGTTGATTAGATAATCGCATTAATGAGAAATTGAACAGGTGTTCCTAATAATCCTTTAGGTGAGTGTATATGTAAATGCGGTCAACCTATAGATTAGGGTACAGTTCTCACTATTAACTAACTATTAACTACGACTTTGCCTCAATAAACTCCTATTCAGTGCTATGTAATAGTTAGTACGGTAGTTGTTGCGTTTAGGTATTGGGTAGAACTTGGGATGTAGAATATGGTCATACAGAATAAGGCATTAAGATGTACTAAAAACATTTTTAACTGTAAAAAAAATATCCAAGTAATATGCATGCTAAGCAACTAGTTAATGGTGAGAATTGGTTCCTACACCAAAGTGCAATCATTTATAAAGAGCTCCAGTCTATCTCTCTCACCCCTCAGCTACTGCTTCAAGTGTACATACAAAAAAAAAAATAAACATCTCTTCCCATGATATATGACCAATATTTCAACTCCATTTAATTAGTGTTGGCATAAATGTAAGCAAAACCCATGCGGCTAGAGTTTGCATTTTTATCTTCAATGCTTGTCATTGCTTGCCTTGGACTTCTTCTTCTGACATCTTTTGACATCGCTTCCATCCCTCCTTAAAGCAACATATCATTTGTGAGATCTCGCAGATAAACTGATATTAGATTTACACATGTTCTTTAATGGGCACTTCCCTCTTTCCCGCTGTTTCATCAGAGCCGTGTACACTGATGAGATGGCAGTGTTTATGCGGCACTCTTGTGCCTTGAATGCAGAGTGTGAGCTCTCGGCCTCCAGAGAGGCAACAGGCCTCTATTAGGACATCAATCAAATGCCAGGCCATAACTGCAAGCCTCAGTCCAAACGCTGTCATGGAAGAACGTTGAAAAAACGTTGTGGCAGTGTTTTTTCCTAAGTTCTGCTCATGGACTTTCACGTTTCCCTCTGTCTAATTTAAATTCAGACTGGTATGGATTGATAGATTAATGTGATGATGAGACAGTTCATTATGGTTACAGTTAACACCAGCATAATGATAGAATGAAGAAGTAGGCTGCGTTTACACTGCAAGTCTTAATACACAGACATGATCTTTTGATCATATCAGTTATTTGTTTGTCCTGTCTGTTTGTCGCTTTAGACACAACTTACTTTGTGAAATGGTTTGACCTTAGTGTTTTGAATGGCATTGACATTTAAAAATCTATTTTTGTGGGCAGATGTGTTGCCCTTGTGTTATTCGTTAAAAAAAATATATATATTTATTTTTTTGCCAGTGTAAAGTGAAAGTGACATGTGAAGGTCAAGTAAGGTAACCCATACCCGGAATTTGAACTCTGCATTAAACCTATCCAAGTTAGTGCACACATTATTAGTGAGTAGTGAAAACACACACACACACACATCTGTGGCGCCAAGGGAGCAAAGGGGGTTAGGTGTCTTGCTCAAGGGCACCTCGGTCATTTCCTGCCTGCATGAAGAATTGAACAAGGAAACATAACTATTGGGCCATGACTGCCACCTAAACACAGCCGGAGAGAGTCAGCAGGCTGAAATTCTACCCAATGAAACATTACCGGCCAATCAGGGCATTGCTAAAAACTGCTCCCAGTTGTTCCCATAATTGTTTTTAACTGCTCTATGGATGTGGCCAATGATGACTTAAAATCATTTACACCCTGTGTTCATCATGGGATCCGGTTTGCATATGGTTGGCATTCTGTCACTCACATATAACTGTTATAACTAATTCCTGTACTAGTTTGCCAGTGCCTGTAATAGTTATTTTTGTACTTTCAGTGAAATCTATTCAGACTTCTAAAGGTGTAGCTTCTTAAATATGCCTGGCATTTTCTCTCAAGTTATCCATAATTTAAGTGATTTGGGGAAGTGAGTAAATATTTGTGGAATGGGGATATTTTCAGGTCTAAGAAAGAGCCCTCAGCTGCCCCAAGGCTCAAGAAAAGGCAAGAAAATCTACTTTAGCTTGTAAGAATATAGAGCTGAACATTACCCTGAGGGTATGGAGTGTCCCTCTTTTTATTTTCTCACAAATTATTGATTGCAGGATGTGATTTTGAATGCTAATAAATACACTCACCTTATCTGATCATCATATACACAGATTAACCTTATCTGATCATATACACACACCATCCATCCATCCCTCCCTCCCAGTTGTCAATAATCTCCCCTTTCAGAGTGATGTTGACAGGAGATCTGCTGTGACTGTATTGTTGAGGCATGAGTTGAACTGATTGAACAAATATTTTGGTTAAATGTGTGAACCCAATAAGTTTATCGAAAAGAACCAACTCAAAAGAATGATTCTTTCACTTATCCAGTTGTCAAATTCAACTCACTTGATGATCCGGTGACAGCAGTTCTTGAGTAGACTAATATTCGGTCTGACTTGCACACAGCATCATATGGCTTCAAATAAATGACTTCATTTTTATCTATTTAAAGAAAAGAAATGTTTATCTATATTAAAGAAAAATCTCCTATTGATACTTTTAAAACAGTTTATCTATGGTACTCTTTCACCACAAAACAAGCAACATGACATCATGACTTATGCGTAAACACACACGCCACTTTCAAGTCAAGTGGCGTGTCATCTATACGCATTTTGAGCTATCCGCGTGTATGCATGTATGTCTACGCCGTTAAATGTCCGAGTGATTCTGTGTGTGTGTACACGCCATTAAATGTCCGAGCGAAACGAAGCAAAATGTAGATCTACATCTGGGGAGCGATATTTTCTTTCCCTACAATGGTTAACCACAGTGATGGGTAGGTTTAGGGGCGGGGTTGGGGTAGGTAATATATATTTATATATACAGTAATGTAACATTAAGTGAACGCCGTTCATAAACGCGCTGAAAAGTGATTATGCGTAAAAAATGGAAATAATAATTGGCGTGTCATATATACACCATTTCATGAGATCGGTCTGAAACAAAGGTGAAAACTGAATTTAGGTTGGCCAATAAACCACAACTACTCTCCTCTAAACTATTCATTTACTATGCATCTGGATGCATTTACAATGTGCTAAAATTCTTAAATGATTATGATTCATAGGCATCATTAACAAAACTAACCGCATAATATATGAGAAAACACTGTGTACACAAGTTGCTTTACATTAATCTGAATGTCTCACATATTATGACATCCTAATGAGCTTGATACAACTGTGACTCCGTTCCTCGGTACATTCAAAGAATTGAGTTCCCCCCACAGTCATGCTTTTCTGTGTTCACGATTGCTTTGCTCTGTCATGGCTTGTCTCATGCCTTCCAAGCTTAAGTGCATTTAATGACCTGGCTGATGTGCTCGGTTGAGATTTCCTTTTGTCTCCCACAGCGAACATCCTTTTGAGTGCCAGCTGGTGCCACTCATGCTGCCAGTCCTCACCTGGGCATCCTGGGATGCATAATGTTGCTCTGCCGTGCATCACACATTCATTTTTTTGGTCAGCTAGAGCTTTGGTTTCATTACCTCAAATTAGCAAGAGCTAATTAGCCACCTGATCCAGCTGTGACAAAGAGATATCGGCTTATACTGTACAACAACTTTCTTCTCAGACATTCCACATGTCTTGTGTTGACACGTATTATCTCTCTGGAATGCATTATAAACCCCAGTAAATACTGGAAGTGAGGAAATTGCTATGCCTAATCACCACTTCTGATTCAGTAATATGACTTTTTTTTTTACTTTTTTGATCCATACATTTCAGGTTTAAATTCAATTTTGAATCCCTTGATTTTCAATGTGTTCATATGCAGTAAGTGAACTAAACTTGCTGAAGCGTCGGTTTTGGTCCACCTTCAATATGTATTTTTAGAGAAGAGCCTCCTCAAGTCACTTATCTTAATCCTCTGATGAAGGGAAAGGTGGGAAGTGGGATAGAAATTCAGTATTCACGCGTGTTTCCCTAGATTACTTCACCTTTGGGATTTGAGCCGGTGCCAACAAACTCTTCATTTGACAGAAAACACGATCAACGATTTGTGATTCTTCTAGCTTCATGCAGATTAATTTACATTTAAGATATACAACTGCTTGGCTAAATACAACACAGAAGTGCTTAGATATTCCGAAAGAAGATTAGTGAAGAGAAGAACGTGTTATAATCATTCATGCCTTATGCAACAATTGGAGTTTATTTCTACATGTATCTCCACTGAGTTATGAAACAAGAGTTTTTCCCTAGAAAGAATGAATGACTAGTCTCTTCTCTCAATGCGGAACATCCACAGCCAAGTACCAGAAAGTATTGTTAGAAAGCTATTATTCCATACTTGCTGAACTACAGATGCTTTCATCAATCCTTTTATAATTCTGACTTAATGAAGCTCAGAACGATGTTCTACACTTCTTTACTGAAAAGAAAAAGTGCTGTCCTGAAGGCCAGTTGGGCTTTTGATCAGAATTATACTCAATGCCATATTTAATTGTGACAGGACCATGCATTTTAAAATCTGTATAAAGAAAGTGTTGCAGCATTTATCCCGGATCCTGTCGGGAAGCAGGACATTGGACCATATTACGCCAGTTCTGAAATCCTTACACTGGCTCCCGGTCAGGTCCGTGTTGATTTTAAGATTATGATGCTGACATACAAGGTTATAAACAGCTTAGCTCCACAATACTTATCTGATCTATTAACCAGTTATACTCCAAATCGCAGACTACGTTCCTCACAGCGTAATCTGTTAACTGTTCCACGAACACATCTGAAATATATGGGTCACAGGCCTTTTTCTGTTTATGCTCCAACACTTTGGAGCTCTCTCCTTCCAGATCTAATTATAGATCTATATCTTATTATAAAATTATCATATTATGTACAGCGCTTTGAGAAGCTGCTTTTAAAGGTGCTATATAAAATAAAGTTTATTATTATTATTATTTAAGAAAAAATTACAAAAACTTGATTTAAGTAAAAACTGGATAGATGGCCTGCTTTCTTGATGGTTTCCTGTTTTCTAACAGCTATGTGAAAGGTTTTATGTGTGAAGTTTCAAGAAAACACCCAAGTAATTTTAGCCCAATCACACCAGACTCCAAATGGGCTGCTCTTGAGTTTTTATTCAAACCCTGTGATGAGAAAGAGACAGAAAATAAAAGCAGTAGAGAAAAACATCAGACTAAATATTGCTCTGAATGTACTTTTTCATAAAAAGCAGATCCAGCTCAGCATGAGTCTTTCTGTCATATACTGTATATATATACACACACACATACACACACAATTTATGCCCATGCAAGCAGTAGCAGGTAGTCTCTATGGGAACACATCAAATTATTGGGATAGGTGCAGCAGAGATACACCTGTCCCTCTTAATAGGCTACACTAATTTTGACAGAGTTGAATAAAAAAAAAAAAACATACAAGGTTGCTCTCTAGGACAGGTATAGTTTTTACTTACTACTGTCTGTTATAATTAATGTTTTCAAGCCCATACAGTATGGAAAAGTAAGAGAGCAAAATCTCGGTTACGATCCTCTGTATCTGTTTTGTGTGGGTTATTTATTTGTACATGTGTGCAGGGATTGGTTGGGCAAAAGATGCTCTTCCTTTCCCTTCTAAATTAATTGATGGAACGTCGGGCCCCCCCCCCCCCCCCCCCCCTTTATTTGGCATAAAACACATCCAGTTCGAAATGGAGATTATAAATCCATATTGTTCTGTTAGAAGAGGCGGGTATTTTTATTTTTTTATTTCTTTTATTGCAAGGATTCATTTTGTGTCAGATTTTTATCCAAAGTTTCCGAATATATTTTGACCGATATCTGTCCTTATTTTATTATTTCCGGTGTCATCATTCCTTTACAACTGAGTGGGAGAATGTGGTGCTGTAAAGAGTCATACAACCATTACATCTAATAAAATAAACCAAGCAGAACATGCAGGTTTTAGGACCATATTGTACTTTTCCACTGGAAGAGAATATCTAAAATGTATAGAAGCTCTCCAGTGTCTTCTATGAATCAGAACTGACACATTTAGAAGACACAAAATGACCTAAACTTCAAGAAAAGCACAAGCAATATATAAGCTAACAATTTTTGCTGTAGCGCTACACTGAATTTCAAGTGTAAAAGTAGTACAAAAAGCTAGAGCAGAAGTGTTATGGATAAGTGGAAAATAGAGAGGAAGATAATTTGTTGTTGTTAATAGGGAGTGCTTTTATTTACGTATTAATGGTTTGAATTGAAAATATGCTTTTCTCCACCGTCATTCATCACCCAGACGTATTTGGAATACCCTCCTTAAACCAAAAGAGAAGAAGAGCATTTGTTTTAGAATGTGGTCTAGTCTAATATGGGAGTTTTAAAGCTTTAGGGATCAGTCTCTCAGCATACAGTATTTGAGACAACTGAAGGTATACAAATAAATCCTCTTTCAATGCTTAATCTCATAGGCCTACTTGTATTTCTCTTAAAAAGCTTTATTGACTTATTCGCTTATACCCCTCCCCACAAAACAACAGCAACAACAAAAACGGCTGACGGTTTGCACATGAAGCACATTTTCAGGAAGAATAAAAATAAAACACAAACATCTGACAAGGATCGATTGAATCTGATTTTCTGACACACTCACAGATATGCATCTTCTTTTATTCGCTTCAGAACGAGATTCCTGTCTGTGTAGTTGAGAGGGCACGTCTGCCTCAGACCAGTGGAACGGATTATAAGCCCCATGATGAGCCGTATTGATTGGCTGATGCTATCTGTCTATTAACTTAAGGTCGTGCTCTTCTCACAGTATGGATGTGTTTCGTAATGAGCCAGAGCCTGTGAGCTAATGGATCATTTTTGCTCAAGAAAGGATTTTAAACTTGTGATTTCCATGTAGATATAACCATTTAAATATATATATATATATACATACAAGTGTTGTTGTTTTATGAGACTGTTGAAGTTAGCTAAGGAGAAATACTTTTAAAATATGTATTATAATACATGTTTGATCTGAAACTGATCTAATTGGACACAAATCAGTTCACCAATTAGTTTGTTTGAAAAAGCCTGAAGGAAAATTTTAATAAATTGATCTCAGTGGATTTGCCCTATATAGACAAAGACAGAAATGGAAGAGAAATGTTACAGAGAATAAAACATTTAATGGATGGCAGAATGAATGATTCCTTTCTCGTCGGTTCACTGCTAAAGGTTAGGTCAAAGCATATGAGGCATTTCAAATAAGAAAGAGCATCTTATTATGACAGCATGAATCATATAGGCTTCAAAAATATCTCACAGATGATGCTGTTACCTGCTGCAAATCTTTTATTTACATACACACACATACACACATACATATATATATATATATATATATATATATATATATATATATATATATATATATATATATATATATATATATATATATACAGACACATATATATGCCTGAATATGTAGTTACAAATCTTAATATATAAATGCAAATCTGAATAGATACAAGTCTGAATATACAGTTATGTTAGGATATTATTCTGAATAAATAAATGCATATATTGTCTGCGTAGGGCCTGAATTTTAGCACAGATTTTACCCACACTGTGGGTTTAATGGATCACACTCACAGTATAGTATAAGAAGAAAATCTTTACCTGACATTTCAGGGTTATGGAAATGCTAGAATTACACCCACATTATGCACTTCGCTGTGTAATGTGAAGTGGTGTGACTCATTTTGACTGGTGTATTGTGGTATCTTATGATGTGTTCAAGCTATCTCAAACCTCAGGTAAACTATAATCAAAAGAGTGACTTTTTTCCAACATAAAACACATTCTGCAGCATGTTAATAAAGGCAGCGGCAGGGATAAAAGAATGATACCTTACACTGAGGAACCTCTGTGTTTCTGATGTGGAAACTCTAACTGTGCTTAGATATTCACGTTGAATAATTTATATAGTTACAAGCCGCAAAATCTTGATTTCTGAAATAATTTACAATTTCTGACAAGTTGATTTAAAGACAAGCAGAAATAAATTGATGTTTGACCTTACTGTACTTTCTTCCTTACTGGTCAACTTTTATTCTTGTTTGAATATGTTCCCCTAAGGGAACACTAATTCAAAGAAGGGAAGAAGAAATATATTTATTCCCTCTACAAAAAAGAATTCCTGCTCACAAACCAAGAAAGGAGGTGGTCAATTCCACCTGTTGTTTTAACTATAGACTTTGAACATACTCTTGGTTAATTAAGTGTTTATATATTTAGAAGTGCAGACTAATTAGATTTTGTTTATGGAGAAGATTAGCCTGACATTGTCATCCTCAGATTAGTCAGAGTGTGAGAATGAGATGCTGCTCCGTTGGGCTGTGATTATGGGGTGTGTCTCAACCGAACCAGGAAAAAATGCCTCTGCACTCAATTGGAGACCAAATCCCACAGGCAGGATGGCAAAAAAAACAACGCATTCTCACCCCAAGGCGTCACCTTTGACCATGCTTCAATATTTGACGTTTTAGGCGCCCTTTAGCGTCACTTACATGATGCGATCCTACGGCGTCATCTAACTGACGCTAAAGGAAAGCGTCAGTTAGAGGACGCGGTTAGGTTTAGGTGTGGGGTGGGGGTAGGGTACACGCGATCCTATGGCGTCATCTGACTGACGCTAAAGGGCGCCTAAAGCGTCAGATATTGAAGCATGTCCAAATGCTTCCCAAGGCGTCAGTTAGGTGACGCCTTGGGAGTGAGAATGGGCTGAAAAAAAACATCTTTCCAATGGGAGAATGCCTTGATTGTGGTTTTCTGTTCCTCTTTTAAAATGAATGCGCTGTCGATATCTTATAACAGATGTGATGGCAGCAGTGTTGTGCTTGAACGCGTTCAATGAACTCGCCTGTGCTTAAATGCCGGCTACAAATGTTCCTGGCATTTACAAACTGAAAACCGAACAAGAAGAGTGTTCGGTAAACATTTTATATGGAGGTGATGTTTAAGTTGGAGAAAGAGGTGATTGCGTTATGTGATTGGCTTATGGGTAGCCAATAATTTTATACTTCAGACAAGCTCACAATGTGCACAATACACAACGCATTCTCACCCCAAGGCGTCACCTTTGACCATGCTTCAATATTTGACGTTTTAGGCGCCCTTTAGCGTCACTTACGTGACGCGATCTTACGGCGTCATCTAACTGACGCTAAAGGAAAGCGTCAGTTAGAGGACGCGGTTAGGTTTAGGTGTGGGGTGGGGGTAGGGTACACGCGATCCTAGGGCGTCATCTGACTGACGCTAAAGGGCGCCTAAAGCGTCAGATATTGAAGCATGGTCAAATGCTTCCCAAGGCGTCAGTTAGGTGATGCCTTGGGAGTGAGAATGGGCTGACAATACACACACACACACACAAGTTTGTCAAAACCCAGTCAAAAATGCAACGCAAAAAAGAGCTGCATGGAGAATATATATTATTTTTTTTAAAGTGCAAACTTCCTTTCAGTGTCATATTCAAATTCTAAGCAACCTCAGTTGATATAGTTTCTAAAATTTGAAACAATGTTTAAATGGTCAACAAGCATGCACTTCATTTAATGTAGTACCACTTAAAATGGAGTGGACATGAGCTTAAAAGCCTTATAATTAGAATGGAAATCAAAATGAACTCTTTATAATAACCCACTGGTTTCAAGTACATACTAACATTTTATAGGTTAAAATGAATGCTTTGAGGTCTAAGTTCAGCGAGTCACATCTGCGACTTGGAGACTTATGTTAACGTTAGTCAGTTTCTATGACAACCCCTACTGTTGGCCATTTCCTATTCCCATTTCATTTCATGGGTTCTTTCACAGTTACAAATTATTAACCACCCCTATTTTCCAGATGCTGATTGGATAGATGGGGTCTATTTGTCACATAGCACTATCACTTGAGAGACAGGCTACAGTGATGTCTCTACAGACCACCATGGTGCACCATTCAGAACTCAACCGAGAAAGCCTTTTAATGGAAATTAAAATTGAATTGAGGTAGCAAACAAGATCCAGAATTGCAATTTGTATTTCAGAACATAGAATTTAAACGCATTGAAATTCAAAAATAAAATCGTTTTCCAGTTATTTCAGGAACCCCTTTAACAATAATAGTAAACGCTTGATTTTTGAGTGTATTCTATTATTATTATTATTAATAAACTCATTTCTTCAGTATCATCAGTAAAATTACAGCTCTCCTATCCCAATGTTCAGAGAAATCGTTTGAAAGGTGCAGAGGTGTTGTGTGTGCAGTGTGAACATCATGATTATTATAGTTCTAGATTAAATGTGAGCATTTGCTCAACTCACTTGCACAAAACAGATTTAGTGTCCCTAAAAATGAAGAAAAAGAGAAAAAAACCCGGCAAATGCTAACTCAAAATATATCACAAGCCTGCAATAATAAATAACATAAATATAGCTACATTGTGTATTTAATCTTACTTGCTGACCTTCACTGATCCAATTCAACTATACAAACAAGCTAAAATAACTTTAGATAAACATCCCAATTGTGTATTTTCTTTTTTTTTCCCCTGAAGTAGATTCTCTTTAATCCAGAATGGCAACACAACTGAAAGGTTTGTTTGAGCAGCTCCTCCCACTGTTCAAGAACAAATTCATATTTTCTTTTGCATTTACACTTTTGCTGTGAAAGGGCTTTTACATTGTCCAAAACAAGAACTAGCAATTAAGTAACACAACAGGTTTTTTTAAAGGGAGTAACTAAATATTGTAATGCATTACTTTAAAAAGTAACATTCCCCAAAACTGCTTACTTGTGTGATAAGAGGGAAATAGAAAAACCTGGAGTGGAGCTAGGGCAATGGAATAGTGTTGGAACTGGCACAGCAAAATATATACATATAAATTAGAATTGGCCAAATCTAAAATATCAGTTACTGAAAATCAACTTAAAATTCAACTACAGAATGGGTGACTGTGTGTTTATAAGAGGGAAGAGAGGACATTGTGTTCATGAGAAGACTTGGGCCCATGCCATAGATTTATCATTGGGGAATTATTGTTAATCCTGTGGGTTGAAGACTTGACAAGCTAAACCAAGCCAGATGTGTGGTAGGGGGCCACTGATGCCAATTTAAAACTCTCTTTCTTTACTTCTTTCATTTGGATCATTCTTAGATATGAGACAACAGTGCGACGGTTGCATTAAGAAATAACATTAATTTTAGCATTTGCAGCAACAAATGTCAAAACACAAACTGTAAACATATGACACAAAGGATTGTTTGGTGGTGAACGATTCTGGCTCTTGTGCAGAATCTGTCTGGAAGCAGCCCAACGATCAAATGTTTTAGCAGATTTAGGCAGCTTGTCAAATGCTGTGGTGAATCAGGAAATTAATTGTGATGTTCTGAACTGAGGGCAACTCCACTCTGGCTACACTCCCACAGCAGACATGCTCCAGAACCATGGTCAAATGTATTCATCTGGGATTTCTCCTTAGGCTATAGATTTAATAAGACTTCACTAAAATATAACAAAGAAAAAAATCTATATTTTTAATGGTGTCTATATTAGTAATTTTAACAAGAAAATAATACTACAGTAAATTTGCACTATCAAAGTATATTTATAAAAAAAACATTGAGTTTTACTGTAAAATTATGTTACAAATTTGTTTTATGCAAGTACAATGTATGCATTACTTTTCGTTTAAGAATTATGGAAAGCTTAGAAGTCAGTTTGCACTGTGATTATTGGTACAATGCATGAAGTTTGTTATGTTAATATTATATGATTTAATAATGTATACTAGCCTGGGTTTCCCCGTGCTGCCTTGCCGCATACATGCGACACCGAAGCAGTTTGTTTACATCTATGGATCCATCTTGGCAGCGGACGCAAAGTTACCTTTTGATACAGCCTTTGTGTATACATAAATCTCCTAAATCTGTGACCCATCGTCTTCTTCCTCGTCTAATTTTCTGTCGCTCTACATGCGTCATCTGCTGTCGTTTACCCGATTGGCTATGAGCTACGTACAGACCCATTTGATAGATTTTCGTAGCACCCAATAATACGGCTCTGGGCATTCGTAAACCACGCCTCAAATACAAGAAAATGAACATGTGGTTTCCAACCAAGTCTCATTCTCAATGATACGTGGTCTGGCGTTAGCCAGGCTGGATGTATTCAATAATGAACTGTATGCAATTATCTAATATATTTAGGACTGCTGTCAGTCTCGTGTAGCTCGACTGACAGCAGAAGGTCTGGACTCCATAGCAGCTTCCATTGGTCACAGACAACGCATTCTCACCCCAAGGCGTCACCTTTGACCATGCTTCAATATTTGACGTTTTAGGCGCCCTTTAGCGTCACTTACATGACGCGATCCTACGGCGTCATCTAACTGACGCTAAAGGAAAGCGTCGGTTAGAGGACGCGGTTAGGTTTAGGTGTGGGGTGGGGGTAGGGTACACGCGATCCTAGGGCGTCATCTAACTGACGCTAAAGGGCTAAAGGTCAGTTAGGTGACGCCTTGGGAGTGAGAATGGGCTGTCACAGACCACCCAGGGGCAAATCCTGTAGAATTTAACCAATTAGATGACGACTCTGAAACTCCCAATTCTGTGAGTCTTATGCATCAGACATTCAGCCAATGTCTGTGATGTCTGTGAGCATGACATCTGAGACTGAGAGTACTAAATCTGGACACAACTGTCTTATCGCATTTTTGGCCAATTTCAAATTTATCTTTCATTGCAAAAATCTTAGAGAAAGCTGTGTTTATGCAATTGCAGAGCTTTTTGGCAACAAACAGTTCTAGAAAATGTTCCAGTCTGGTTTTAAGAAAAATCATAGTATGAGTTTTCCTTTTCCCACAGAGGACCCAAAGACAATTGCTTCAGTTTCACTCTCATTTAAATGCAAAAATAAAAAAATAAAAAAATCAGAGACCTTCTTGATCGTTCATCAGTCAAACATGCAAGCAAGGTTTCTAGGCATTGCTTGTCATTATGTTTTAGGTAAATCGATTTGGGTGTCATCTGCATAAAAATTAAAAATGACACTCCATGCTTCCTAAAAATTGAATCTAGTGGAAGCATGTACAGTAAAGTCCAAATAAAATTGGAGCCAGAATAGACCCTTGAGGAACACCACAGGTGACGCATGCTACAGATGAAACAGCGCGAACTGTATCATCTGCCACACTCAAATCTAAGAGCAATTAAAATTACAAAGTTCCCAGAATCAACGAATAATAAAACGTAATTTAATACTCTTAGAAGTGTAAACCAAATATTAAGTGTGGCCATTTAAAATCGTATATCAAACCCACTGTGAAAAAAGTAAAATTTATTTTTTATTTGTCCCTAAAGTTTGACCAACCTTGTAAAGTCATGTTTTTGTTTTTTGTTTTTTTTTCATCTTAAACTTCTGTCCAAAGTTCTTTTAAAGACCTTAAAAGAGTCACATGTGCTTTTGTTTTATCCTTAGCGTCAATATACCACGCTTCGGTTATGGGTAGGTTTAAGTCTGGGGTAGTGTTAGGGTTAGACCATTAGGAGGCGCCTTCTGGCCCATATATATCTGCGTCTCATTGACTCTAAGGGTGCCATGTGCGTTGGATGTAGAGGAAATATCAAAAGCTCCATGTCATGGCTTCAGATGGTCAGTGTGTGTTATAGAGTTGTACTCAAAATTCAGTTGTTTGTTTTTAAGTCTTTAATTGGCCTGACACCTTCCTATTTGTCAGATCTTTTAACCCTCCTGTTACCCTCAAATCTGATAACACTTTTTAACCACTGGGGTCAATTTGACCCCAGTAATTTAAACCTCCACAATATGTTTTTTTGTTTTGTTTTTTTAACAAAGGTTTGTCTCAGTTAATTTACGTCTTTGTTGACTACTTAAATAACTTTTTAAGTTGACATCCAGCCACCACCCCCCTCCCCACCCCACCCAAAAAAATAACTCGCCTGTATTTCCACTTTGAATGCATCTTGATTTCCACCGATTTTTATATCTGAGGCCTTGAATCCCACTGAGAGCTTTGACTGCCCCTTTCAGAGAGAGCCGTCCATGTTCTGTGACCTTCAAATTAAACGGTTGCTATAACATTCTCTGATCTCTCTCTCTCTCTCACACACACACACACACACACACACACACTAGTTGTAATCGCTGTCCTTTTGAGAAACATGTATCACCATCAAAGAGAAATTTTGACTTTATTGCTCGGGTTGGGCCTATCCTTGTGAATACTGCTGCCTTACACCCTGTAATCTCTTCAATTCTTTCTTTAATAGAGGCCAATTGTTTGTGTTCCATAAAAGAGACAATTAATTATTGAGAGATCAAAGTACAATGAGGCTCCTTTCAGAGTGGAAATTGAGTGCTTAGCATATTGACATTTATCATGAATAACGTCATTCTCAACACATTCACAGTCGGTAATATGTTTCTTTCCAATTTTCATTATTTTATCTCATTAATATATCATGCAGCATGCAACAACTTTATAGTACCTTTAATCAGACTCATCTTTTGAAAACAACTGAATTTTTTTTTTTTTTTTTTTTTTTTTGGTAGCAGTGAGATTTTCTAGCATTCAAAGGTTTGGGGTCAATGATAAGAAAGAAATCTTTAAAATAATAAGATGTAATAAAATAAAAAATGCAATTATTTTATTAAATACATGTTTTCTATTTAAATATACTTTAAAATGTATCTTTTCTCTCTTGTGATGACAATTCTGAATCGTTTTATTATAGTGAGCTGATGCTCAATAAATATTTATTATTATCAATGTTGAAAATAGCCTTAATATTTGAATGGGAAAATGCCCCAAACTTTCCCAAACTTTCGAATGTTAATGTATTTCTGAACTAATTGTGCTAATCTGTGTTGTTTTTGGATTCTGATTGCAAAGTATTGAGTGTTTTCTTCTCTTGAAGTGTAGCTTTTAAGATTTGGTGTGACTTATTTTCAATAGCTTTTAAAATTTGTTGTGACTTATTTCAATAGCACTTCACTAAATAATAAACAGAAATAGTCACACTTCCACTGCTGCTCCCAAAAATTAATTTATTAAAATATACAAGATTTCAACCTGAAGGTAAAGATGTGCCTGACGAAACAGCGTGTTGAAACATTGTACATTTTAATAAATGGATTTTTGAGAGCAGAAGTGGCAGTGATTTATGTTTATTCTTTAGTGAAGTGCTTTATCTGATCGTGCACCTATTTATTTTTTTTTTTTATTTCAATTGTAGCCATCGGAACATAGGTATTTACAGGACCAAACTGCAAGTGGAAAAGAGGTATCCTAGATGAGTCAGATGCTCCAATATTTCTCCAGTTCTGATATTTCCAGCATTTTCCTGTGTTTAGAAGGTTCAGGGGATGATTTTAAGGGGATGAGGCATCCATCCCAGAAGTGGGCCCAAGTCCTTTCTCTATCCCACTTCAAGTGCCATTCTCAAAATTGTCAGTCTGTGTGGGCAGATGACTGCCAGAAATCTTTTGTTAGGATTGTGAGGATGTGTTTCCTATTTTTCCACCCACCTATAAATGCTTTTTGTGCCACTAATACTCCGATTTGCTGGTATTTTGTCAGCCTTGTTTGTGAGGCAAATCCCTTCTTTTGTTGGGGGATCCAGCACAGATGGCAGATGGTGTTTGTAGTGGTTCACTGCATGTCACATATATTTCCAGTGTGTTTTTTAGAAGTCTGACCCAATGAATGAGTCCAAAGTGAATTGCATAAATCACCAGGGCGTCTTATTTTTTTAATCACCTTTTCTTGTTAGCTTAGACCAATAGTCATATAGCCCAGGATATATCTGGCCTGATAAAACTGCATTAATCCACACAGCTGCTCTCTCTCTTTCTCTGTGGATGATCTAAACTGAGACTGGCTGGTGAGTCATGCCAAACTAAAACTACTTTACCTGTTAAAGGCCTCAAGGGTTTGGCGAGTCCATACTAGAAACAAAGAAAATGATTTTGCCATATCAAGATTCACCTGCCTCCTGAGAAGATAGACGTTCTTTCGCTTTCTCTATATCTTTCTCTCTCTCCCTCCTACCTCCAAAGTTCAAAGTTGTGAAGTTGCCTCAGCCATCTTTCTTTCCCCTTTTCTACCATCCTACACCAAATATACAGTAATATAGAAACCATATTTAAACCCATATTCTTAAGCTGAATAGTACTGTCACATGACATTTAGTAGACAGTTTGCATGATTTCCATTAATCTCTTTTCAAAGAAGTTGCAATAAGATGTTAAACACCTAAATAAATAATAGTACGGTAGTTGAAAAATCACAATAAAGTTCTTGACATTCAGCTCTTATTCCTCGTATCCCTAAGCCCGTTCTCATCCCAAGGCGTTATCTAACTGACACTTTTGACCATGCTTCAACATCCGACGCTTTAGGCACCCAAGTGGTCTAAACCTACCCACGTCATCTGACTGATGCTAAAGGGTGCCTAAAGCATCGGATGTTGAGGTCAAAAGTGTCAGTTAGATGATGCCTTGGGATGAGAATGCGTTGGTTTCTCTCGGATGTAGTATTTGAGAGCTGATTGGACTCAGGCAATTGCCAGCTCAATTTAGAGCATACATTTTCTCAGTCAGTTTGCCTTTGAAGCATTTCCAAAGCATCTGTGTCTCGCACACCAGTCCTTCTTGTCCATAACAACTACACAGACCTTTGCCATGCAAGTGAGAAACGGCAAGGGGGAGGTGACAAACGCACACCGAGTAACAAATAATGAGAAGTGTAAGAGCTGCTGGATGCAGAAGAGGAAAGTGTGTTTAGTGGCAGAGCACATCTAAAAAAAAAAAAAAGGTTGGAAAAGGCTTTTCACAGCAATGCCATAGAAGAATCATTTTTGGCTCCCCAAAGAACCTTTCAGCAAGCAGTTCTTACAAAGGAAATGTGTGAGACATAGCCTATTTTAATAATAATCTAAAGAAACTTTCATTATGAAGAAACCTTTGTACAATGGAAAGGTTCAAATGATGCTAAAGTTTCTTGACTAAATTGAAATTCTTTAGAAGGTGTTCCTTTCAAATGAATCTTGTTGGAAACTTTTATTTTGACAAAGACCAGGAGACGGGGTATCTTTCAAGTAGAAGTTATTCTTTATTGAGGACTTTGCTGTGTGTCGCTGTAGTCATCAAGTCTAACTAAGGGAAATTTACAATGTATACCTTTCAAGGGGGAGGGATTTAAATAGATGTGGCATGTAAATGAAGTACAGAAGTCAGCTTGTTACCTGATCTCATGAGCATGACAGTGTCATTCAAATGCATAGATTCTAATCAGCTCGATAGTATCACCCTACCTTCACATTATCATAGCTTAACTTGGGACAATGAGACTGTTCAGGAGCATAAAGACAAAAGGTTAATATCAGACACCTGGGTTGCTTGACATAATGTTCTTTGAATCTCTTCGTTTACACCTCAAGATTTGTTAATGTATTATCATGAACTAACGGTGAATATTGAACCTTACCTTTACAGCAAAGATTAAATACTCAAGTGTAATTAACATTTTTAATAAAAATGAATGAAAATAGAAAATCACTCTATGTACAGCAGGTTTACATTTTCACTGTGCTGTTAAACTAAACAAAAATATGATATGAACAATAAGTACAATACAGTTTAACAGTTTTAAGGATCTGTATGCAAGACTGTGGCCAAAACTGGTACTGCAATCACTTTCAAATTAGGGTGTATCCCTCATTATTCGAGGTTGCCAGTTATGCTGCAGGATTGAACAGGAACATAGGCTGCTATAAGAAGCTTCCGATGGCAAGTGACGAGACCTACACAGAGTTTTTTTTCTGTTAATTATTTATATTTATTTCGGACTTTGTCACAAAGTATTTCGGATTCAAAACGAGTTTTTTTTTTTTTTTTTTTTTTTTGGTTTTGCAACGTTAGACATTTTGTTAACCGATTCCGTCACGCTTGGCTTGTATCTGCAGCTGTGGTAGCTAGAGAGGAGCTGGCAACCCGAATGCCGCAACACTACTGACTTTGTGATTGATAGATCGGTGGAGGGCAACACAAACAACATTAACAGCAGTCAAGGGCTGCAACTTCACTTTTAAAATGACAATATCTACTGGCCGGACTACTGTTGTCAGTGATATAAGTATTTGAAATGAACATGATTTCTTAATGTCTAGTGACATATCAGGGAAAATGTATGATTAATTGAAATCAATTTCTTGTATACAGCTTCTTTAATTAGGTATAAAAATAACTGAAGGAAATATCTATTCATGGCTTAGCCAAATAATTTGATTCATATTCTTTTGATTTCTCAAATATTAAACAAAAAAAAAAATCCAATGAAAATGCAGGTCGGTACTCTATATCGACAAGTACTAAAATAAAATCATCGTATCGGACTCATTCAGGAAAAATTGGTGCATCCCTAGAAACATTTAAAAGGTGGCTATCACAAAAAGTATTTATTAAAAAATATATTGAAGAGCTAGTTAAGTAAAATACAATGAATGTGCAACATAGTGCATATATTTATCAAAATGCTCTTCTCTAAGCTCACTTTTCTTGCTGACTAACAAGTTTTTGGTAATTGAATGACAATTTTCTGAGGTAAATGTGATGTGGTTTATTGTGCTTATGTATTTGAAAATACAAACTTAAAAGAGAGAATAGCCTAATGATAAAAGCGATGAACCACATATCAAATTTAAATTTGTTAAAGAGGTTCAAGGGTTTATTCAGCCCTTGAGAAAAGTTAAACTGTCTTCACCTGCCTTTGAACCCTTTAATCTTTCATGAGCGTTTTATCTCCACATTGCCATCTTACATTCTGTTCCAGATCCTCTGGTGGTTTCCTAGTAGTTTTTACAAGTTTGTACATGAGTCATTATTTAATCTGTGCAAGACGTTTTCATGGGGCTCTTGGCCATCTTACCTGCAGTTCATAAGCTCAGTTTTTTGATGGACGGCTCTCTTCTGCGTCTGCTCGGTGATCAAGGACTTGATTTAAAAGTGTTGCCATGAATAAGACATGCGAGGGAGAGCACACCTGCTGCTGGTTTGGCGGCTGTGTGTTTGCTTTTAGATTGTGTAGAAAAGGGCTAGAAACCACTGACTGCAAAAATTCGAACCAAGCAAACTATCAATACTGTCAATGATTTTGAAAACAGGTTTTGAATGTTATCTTTTCAAATATCATGCTGATGTTGCTTTTATACAACAGTTCAGCAAAGAAGTTATTTGAGGAGGACGAGGCAGAGGGATGTGAAAGCGGTGCGAGGCCGGTGGCGTGAGCGATAATGAACAACACCTGTGAGAAGCATCGGTCTCGTATCTCTCATGGAGGAGCGGAAGCATAAAGGAGGAGCGACGACAGTGAAGATGGAGAGAGGAACAGGCCTGATTTAACGTTGTAATTTTTTGATTTTTCCTGACTTTTTGTTCCTGCCTCCTTCTTTCCACCACAATGAACCCCATTTTATCGAGAAACTTACATTTTAAACACATTATTGCTAGTCATTTGCCAGTTAGTGGTCTATTTACACCATACAAAGTCACAGCACTTCATAGTTGCATGATTCTGAGCAGCAGTGGTGTTTCATTTCTGAAAGAATAAGCATTTTTAACTAAAAAGTTGAATGAATGATCCAATGACTCGCTCATAACCACAGTCACTTGTACAATGCCTGAAACAATCAATGTTTTTGAACAAATAGGTTGATGATTCATAACATAAAGTGACATGTTGCAACCTTCTGGCATAACCTTGTGTGTGTGAGTTAATTGATTTTTAATTAATATACATGTGATTAATAGTGAGGGATGATTAATTTAAGTAGTTTACAGCAAAAATTTCTTTGCCTTTGACCAGAAAGGAAAATTTTGACTCGTCCTGCATCTTGTCTATTTTTCTTAGTTAGCAATGTTGTCCATGAAAAATGGCGCTGTCAAAACTGTGGAAAGGTGGGTGGGATAATGAATATTTTTGTCAAAATAACAAATCACTGTTCATCAGTCAGAGTTGTTCAGAATGGTCAATTTAGGCCCTTTCCTATCAGAGAATGTTGAAGGGTTGCTGTGCTCTCTAGGTAATGAAGTTTCCCTGACCTTGTTCTGACCAGCAGATATTGAAGAGATGAATGACTATGACTGCTTCTGTTCGAAGGGCTGCTGCATTTGGTCTAATTATAGCCATTATAAAAGTATAAGAAGTTTTTACAATGGGAAATAAACAAGCAAACAATTCAGTGACAAGTACAAAAACAGCCCCCTGGTTTGTACAGGATTTAAGTTAAATAAAAATATTAAGTTATGAAACTTAACTTTGCCCTTAGCCAAATCAATTTGCTCTGGAAAAGGTAATTGATTATTTGACCAAAGATTGCACATATGATACACCCAAAATTAAGTTTGAGTTTATTTATGACATTATTTTTTTGAAAGCATCCATGTTTTACAGCATTTTTACACTAAAACCTAAAACCTTTCAATGTATTGTAGCTTATTTAACAGTGAAAGCAGTCATAAGCAGTTAACCTTGGGAGACTGCTGATGCAATAGACTTCCTAGTCTCTCTCTGCATGAAGTTTATGGAGTTTATTACTTTCCTGATGGGACTGCAGCTGAATTTAGGGATGCCATTGGATAGATTTGGCTTAATATAAATGTCCAACAAGACAACTAAATGCAAGATGCAATCACACATTATTAGCTGTAATGGCTTCTCATCGACAGACTAATTCTCCTCTCGAAATTAATGTGCCACCACAGAAAAAGGATGAGAGAAAACGGGAAGCTGTATTTCCTTCAGACTGTTGTCATGTTTGACTCCATTGCCTCTTTTCCACACCTGACCATACTAGCTCTAATTTTGTTCAGAAGACCTATATGTAGTATACTAAAAGGGAAGCTCATGTAATAATAATAATAATAATATATTGGTATATTACATTATTATTTTTGTCTGATATTAAGCATTGCACTCATGCCTATTGACATATACTGTACATTGAGTATAATAGCCTATATAATGAATTAAAAAAAATGCTTAAAACATAAAAAATGGTATACTGTGTATATATAAATATTTTTATTTTTAATAATATTTATTATTGGGTAGCCTACTATGTGTTGGAACTGTTGGTTATGGTAAAGGGTGTGGCATTTTCAAAACACTATCCAGCTGGCCAATCAGAGCACATTGCGGTTTTGGAAGGAGGGGCTTCAGAGACTGGTACTAAACAGAGATGAATTTCCGCATCGTAAGAAGTTGATTGTAGAGACCATTGGAGGCAATTGTTCTTCTTCGATCAACTTAGGCGTACAATGCTTTTGGGAAAGCAGACCTGAGCATTACACACGAGAGGTGCTGCAATAATGAAAAAAAAAAAAAAAAAAAATTAAATAACATTTTAAACATAAATTCAAGCATAAAAACATATCCTAGTAGAGCCCAAATACAAAATCAAGACTTTGTAAAAGAACACAATGGGACACTTAAAAAAAAAAATCCTGTTCTAATATGAATATTGGTTTGGAATATACTTGTCCAGTCCACAGGTGTGCACACTGTCCTATTTTTCTAAAATTTAATGGCTCATGTCAGAGAGTGTTCTCATCCAAAACTTGTCATTTTAATAGCTTGGCAAATTACATAACAGGTGGCTATGATTATGTCTGAACAGAGGGACAGTGGTAATAAATTCTTGCTCTTTCTTTTTCTTGCCTTCTTTGTCAGTATCTTGCTGAAATACTGGACAGTGATGCTTGGCCCACTGGGTTGGTCAGATGTGAAATGAGAATGGACTTTTGTTGTAATCACAGCCTGGCACTAAAACATCAGAATCCGACCCATAAAACTACTGTCCCTTCACGAAGCAAGCCCCTAAAGCGTAATAAAGAATGGCCCAGCAGGTACAAGCAGCCTACAGCAAAACAACAAGGAGATAAATGGATGTGCCTTTTTTATCAGCAAACAAATAAATGGAATCAGTGGAGTCACACTGTTTGGTACAGTAAAGATCTGTAGCCCTGACCTAGAGATATATATAGCCTATACATGTTTCTTTATTTATTTTTTACAGAACATTCATAATTTAGTGCTATTGGCCTTTATGTAGTGGAATTGCCTATTGGGGTGAAGTTTGATCTCAGATGGATTTGGCACTTAGTCTTGTAGAAACAGAGACTTTTATGGCTCATCGATCAATTCAGAATGCAATATATGCTTGTGGGAATACTGTTCAGTATAGTAGGCTATAGGCCTTGTTTTTTTTACTCACTGTTCATCAACAAACAACCAAACTGCATCCTGATAGGTTGATATCCAGTTTGAGCCTCTCAGCAGGTTAGGCGATTCCACAAGAAGAGAATGGAGTGTTTTCAGGCGTGACCATCTGCCTCTGTGAGTGTCACAGCACATCACTGCAGTCATACAGGAGAAGACAGTCTCTAAAAAAAAAAACAAATCTGGACTTCAATTCGTGAAACAGCTTCTTACTCACAGCAGGACTGAAAGCTTAGAGGTGTGTTCCTTCTTCTCTGGCAATGCAAGTATTCAAACTCACAGAGTTCTAAAAAAAAAAAAAAAAAAAAATCTGGTAGCAATGGGGCTGACAATAAATTACTAAGCTTAATTTAGGGTGTAGATGAAATTAACTAGTTATTATCATAATGTCTTAATATTCATTTTAAAAAGTAGTGAAAACATATGTGAAAAGCCAATAAATTATTATTTTTAAACA
The DNA here is from genome assembly GCF_988280905.1 of Pimephales promelas. Classification (NCBI taxonomy): domain Eukaryota; kingdom Metazoa; phylum Chordata; class Actinopteri; order Cypriniformes; family Leuciscidae; genus Pimephales; species Pimephales promelas. The sequence goes on from NC_142777.1 coordinate 30,445,392, forward strand.
CGTTTAAATAAGAGTTTTCCGACGTCTTAACATTTTTCGTTTTAGTAAAATCTTTAAAGGATGAACAAAAAATGTGTTGGTCATTAAAAAAATACAAAAAAATAAAAACATTTATATAATCTTATAGTTTTGAAGAGCTGGAAAAAGATCTGTAGTAGGCTTGTAAGCATATGACTATTTTGTGTCACATTATAATCTGGTTAGTTACTTCATAGCCTAAATACATGAATGTGACTGATTTGTGGACTGAAAAGCCTTAAATGTTTCTCCTGGTTTCCCCCGTCAGCCCTGATCTGATATCTATGGTGTATTACAGAACTCTGCGCCGAATCAGAATGTTTCTCACTGGATCTCGTAGTGATGATGTTGTTAACCCTGAAGTGAATTCAATGGATTTCTTCACTGGATAGCCTATCCTAGTAGCTAACAGTGTTGCGTGATCGAGATCGGCCCGCGACTGTCAAGTTCGGGGCTTTATTTTTACTGTCAATGGTTCGGGTCGCTGCTGCTGCTCCACGGTCATATTTGAGCAGCTCATTGCTCAGACGCACATAGCAGGTTGTGATTGTAGTCTCCGTCTCCTTCCCACTGACGATTACTCGCGCTATTCTTGTCACGGATTCATTGACGCGCCCCTTCCCGACCACGCATTGACTGGATATAAAATTCAGTCGCACACTTAAATTTTGGTCGCAAAATGCGATCATTTGGTCGCAGTCTGGAGCCCTGGCGACCTCATCTGAATCCACTTGTGACACAATGTCATTTCTGCATCCACTTGTGACACAATGTCATTTCTGCTTTGGACTCAGCATGGTCATCATGTCTGTAGAAACATCACTGACATGATGATAATGTCAAGAGCCCATTTTAGGCTTGTGGTTTAGAAAACAGCTAAAACTTGAAGATACTTGGTGTTATTTAAAAAGGAAGCTAGACCCTGATGAATCAACTCGGAGTTTTAATCAAGATTTCTTCATATTGGAGAATAATGGAATAATAGAGCCTTCACGTGGAAAATGCACATGACCACCCCCTCATGTGGTATTTTCCACTGGGCAGATCGTAGAATATTTTGATGCGCTATGTGCGCTAGTTGCCGTCCGAGATCGATGAAATTACCTTTGACCTTTTCAAAATGGCGAAGAGCAACACAAGAGTCAATAGTAATGCTGCGTTCCAGAAAGGTTTTTGAGCACGTAAATCACGACTTCAAACTACGACTTACGACTTTGTAGCATTCCAGGTTATTCACGCCAAACCACCTAGATGTAAACAAACCAGCATGGCGGACCTTACGGGGAGTACTGGGAGTACATCGATCTAGTACGAGTTCACGGGTGTGAAGTCACGGGTTTGACTGCCGTTCCAGTGCACTTTCACGGGTATAAGGTTGGAAAAACACGAGTTACAGGTTGCCTTGTTCATATAAGCATTGTACACAACTAAACATGTAACGTTATTGCTACTGTTAGTGGATAGTTTTTGTAGCCAATGTATACAATGTTGTGTCATTAACACTTGTAATATAATGCGTAACACTCAGTGTCAGTTTTAAAAATACCGTTATGGTTTGGTTTTACCTACCCAGAGCAGACCAGATGCTAATAGCTAGCAGTTAACAGGAGACTCCTAGTGATAATATAAGATTGTTTAAGCCAAATAATAGGTCTGGATTTGTGCGTCCATTTTTTCACCACATTACGACAACAAAAGCACTTGAACACAACACACTAGTAAATACCAGTTCACAAGAGGAAAATAAAATCTTTTTCATAGCACGTGAAGGCTCCATAAGTCAATGTAAGAAATTCAATACAGCTCTTGGCTTAAAATTATTTGTCTTTCCCAGGTAGCAGGATTGAAGAGGATGATGATGAACCAAAGAAGGCAATGGGAAACTCAGAATACAAGTAAACTAACACAGGTAAGTCTTTTTGCTTATACATATGCAATGAGACCATGCAACTGAATGTGGGATAGTGTCTTTTAAAACGGTCCTTGATTGCTTGGTGACAGGAAATGAGAATATAGACCATTTTGCAAGATGTAAACAACACTGGTCCAGAAGCACTTCCTGTTTCAGTTTTTTAACACTACATAAAAGCTGGGATAAAATACATCCAGCAGAACATATAAAACTGAATCAAAAAGTTAAACAAACATCTTTAAGATGTTTTCTTTACATGTGAAATAAAGAAAACGGTTACAAACTGAAACAGGAAGTGTTTTTGGACCAGTGTTGTTTACATCTTGCAAAATGGTCTATAGGTGACTGGGATTGTGGGAGATAAGCTTAGGGATCTGGCGTGTTTGTGACACACTGAAGTCCAATTGATAAAGGGCCATTTAGACAAGACCGTTTTCAACGAAAAACAGAAAACTTCTTATGTAGTTTGGCCTTCGTTTACACGACAACGTAATTTTGGGGGCCTGACAACGCGTTTTGGGGGCCTGAAAACACGCAATTTTGAAAACGGATTCAAAAGTGCAAGTTTTTGGAAAAGTTATAGTTTTTGTTTCTGTGTAAACTAGAAAAATGTGAATTTCACATCACACAACAATTGATATTAATTTTACGAGGTGGCTAATTCGTACAATTCATACGAATGACCTACCCCTGACCCTGCTCCTAAACCTACCCATCACTGGAGTTTAGACAAATAGTACGAGATAGTACAAACTCGTAGTGACGTTGCTTACTACTGGCATGGCAGCATAATACAGCAGTTTTAGCCGTTTTCGTGGTTCTGTTTTTTGGGGATTGTTTGACAATGGTGTCGTCTGTATGCAAATAAAGCAAAGGAAAACCTTTTTCATTTTAAAATAAACCATTGCCTTATAAATGCACCCTAATAGTATTGACACTACTAACTTAATTACAGTGTTCTACAAACTTCCAAGTGGGCCTCAATATCTCTTAAATTCTTATAAGACAAAACAAAATTTAAAATAAGATAAAACAATGAAAAATCAAGCTAAATCTTAGCTGTTTTTGTTGTTGTTGTTGTTGTTGTTGTTGTTGTTGTTTTTTCTTCCAGTAAACCAAAAATGTCTGGATTAAAAAGAGTGGGATCCCTGAATCTTTTAGAATGTCTGGAATTCCGAAACTTATCTATTTTCAATTATAATTATTTTAGTTATAATAAATCAAGTAATGCTTTCTGAGCTTTACTCAAGTAATGCTTTACTGTAGCTTAAAGTCGGCATGAAATGGAAGATGCGACGGTTCATTGCTTCCCCATTGTGACTCATTTCCCAGGGAAATGGCTTATGGAACAAGAAAATGTACAGCAGGACTTGATTTTTTCCCATCAGAAATTGATTGGCTTGTTGTGTTTTTTTTATTGTTGTGATCTCATGAGAGTTGCTGAAAAAGGGAAGGGAAGTCATTTTGAATTCAATTACGAGGGCACTTGATAAAAAAAAAATGATGTGCATGAATAAATAATTTATAATAAATGCACTCTTCCATTAAAAATAAAAATTGACAAAATATTGTTTTTATGTTGACTGTAACTATTCATTTTGAGAAGCTACTGTACAAAGCAGCTTCTCCAACACTGAAAATGAACAGAGAATGAAGAAATAGAGTAACATTTGTATGGGAACGTGACAAGATTTGTAATGGTCGTTACAGAGCACTACCTGCATGAACAACTTGGTCTGGTCAAAGAAAAACTGTCTTTTTGGTTGAACAAAAAACATCAAATAGATCTGTAACACGGAACAAAGAGCAACTTGAAAGGATAAGTGTGTGTGTGTGTGTGTGTGTGGATTGGGGCGGCAGTGGCTCAGTGGTTCATGTAGGTTGTCTACAAACCGAAAGGTTGGTGGTTCAATCCCCGGTTCCACCTGACACCTGACCAAGTGTCGAGGTGTCCATGAGCAAGAGCCAGCTGCTCCCGACGAGCTGGATGGCGCCTAGTATGGCTGACACCACAGTCGGTGTATGAATGAGTGTGTGAATGTGTGGCAAAATGTAAAGTGCTTTGGTGGCCATTAGGTCTATGAAAGCGCTATATAAATGCAGTCTATTTACCATCCAGTCATAGTAAAGACTCTGTGGATCTGACCGGCACGGGGTATTTACATATAATAATTGATAATTAATTTGATAATTAATACAGGTTTTGGGTCAGATCAGCCTTACATGTTATTAAATCTCCTGATAAGGGATGATATGTTGCCTGCATCTGCATGTATCTTGGTATTTAAACACAAGTTGATTGCAATTAATTACATATATCACATTTTACAGACAGGTCAAAATGATCTCAGTTGTCAGAATGATATTTGAGGGATTGATTTCTGATCGAACCATCTGTTTGTCCCACAAGCTTGATCATTCGTTCTCTATCGAAACCCAACAGGAATACATGTTTATACAGACTATATACATAACACAAACGACAACAAACACGGTTGAAATTGGACATAAGAGCGAGATTGATTTGGTCAAATTCACAGAGACAGTTTATCCTGTCTGACAACAACACGGAAAAACAGTATTAATTCTCTGAAAGCTTGGTAACCCAAATATGCTTGCATGTGAAATGGTTCCCTCATGTGTTGCTGGATGGCTGCGTTCAAGCAGCTGGTCTTTGTTGCGTGTGTGCGCGTCTGGCCCTTTGTGTTCCTGGGGGCGTCACGTGGTTTTCAGCGTGGTCCTGTGCGCACGTGTTGAACAAAGGTTAAAAAGTCTTTGAGGTAAAAAGGTTTGAAAACTGTTCACCTGGAAGCCTCCAGAGTCTCTACGTCATTATTCACTGAATAATCTTTCCCTCCACTGTAGCATGTACTGTAGCTGTAAAGGTAAATGCAAACTGTATCACTGGCGTAATTGTAAGATGACACGCCTATGCTCCATCTCTCCATGTGTTCACTGACATCAGAGAGGCAGGTGGAGCACCAGGTGTTCTGTTCACCTACTGTATGCTAATGCAAAAGTGGACGTCTCATCTCATTGGGTGGGTGTCAAAGTGATACTTGTAGTTGTTATCTTTGGCCTTGGCCATTTTCAAGCTACATCAATTAGAGACATCAGATCAGAGTCCATAAATATTAATCAGAAAGTTTTTTTTTTTTTTTTTCATTTTAGCTGGGAAAAATTTGTTTCAAATTTTGTTGAGATGACAGCAGACTAGTCAAATCACCTTTATTTAGAGCTTTGTACAATACTGATTGTTTCATAGCAGCTGGACAGCAGTAAACAGGAAAATAATCAATGATGCAAAAAGAATCCAAATCCACTTTAAAGCAGCTCTAAAAACACCAAAGTGTCATTGATCAAAAATTAGTTTAGCTATCTTTTTATTCGCTTTGAATCAATGTTGATTCAAATCCAATCAATAACAGTGTCATGACAGTGAATCTGATTCTACAAAAGTAGTTTGCGTTAGTAGTAGTTAACACTGCCTTAGTTTAGTAAACAAGCCGATGCAGCCTCAGGTCCTGTGGGGGCAGCTGGCATTTTTTTAAAGTGATTGTTCCCATATCTCATTTGTCAAGCTTATGCCCCTGTTATGCCAGATGATCCACATTCAGACTCAGTGTTGATTTATTATGAGGTGCAAATCTAATCTGTCATATATTGTGGCGTTTGAAACCGCATCTCCCGTTAAAACATGTTCATCTCTATATTTTAACACTTGACAAAGTGTTGGCTGCGTGTTTACGCGCTAAAGATTCCTGTAAGTTAAATAGATCCATCATCTTTATCCCTTTGTTAAAATGTCAGTCGGCATTCTCAAAATAACACCCCAGAAGTGAAACAAAACTTTCAATCAAATTAGTAAGGAGCTCATAATGAGAACTTGGTTATTTATTAAGATAAAATTGAATGAATATAGGCTTGTTTGCTTAATTATGTCTGCATGGCACAAATAATCTTAAATGTATTTTGGCAGTTTGTCTGTTGCCATGACATGAGATAAATCTCTTGGCTTTTTCCTGAATTAAACAAGCTTAAAAAAAAGGCTCTCTTCTAATGAAAGTATTTCAAATTAATCAGTGTGCTTTATGGATAAGCTTTGATATTTTACATAAAATGTCACATGCATTGCAATATACCAATAACCATGTCTCAAATGTTGTGTTTTTTTTTTATCATTTATGGACCAAACCTTAACTTACCTGAAAACTACCGATCATTTGGACTTGAGATGTCTCAGTTATTACCTGTAAACTAGCCTAAGTAATACTGAATTGTATCTTTGAACTTTTTTATTTTTTTATTTTATTTTTATGTAAAAACACCTTTGACCCCAATTATTACAGACTATGATGACCATGTCCCATTATATTCAGCCGATAAAACAACACAACTTTTGATATAGGCCAAGAACATTCCTCTGATTTGGATTTCAAACACTGAGAAATATCTGCTCCGTTTTGAATAAGCTCTGTACATGTTGCTATTTACATTTCATTCCTTGCTTTTTATATGAACAATAGCACAGCAGCACTCAACCAGTTAGAAAACAATGTCATTCACAAATGGCCTCTCTGAAAATGAAAGCTAGTCCATAGAAATTAATTTTTCTAGGAACAAACAACAGGTCCAGAGAATGACAGGCACTTGTGATATGAATATTCTTAATAAGCAAGACTGTATATAAACAAGTCACTTCATAGCAGTTTTCCTTGAGCTCTTCACATTTAAACTTCCACTTCAGTGTTTGCACTGCCAGTATTTACACTAGAGTATGAAATCAATCAGTCTACCTTGGTTCTTAAAGCAGTCCGTAGCTTTTTTGGGGTTAAAAATAATCCAAAATACATATCTGAGAAAATGTATAACCAGGCAGTGTTCAAAACTATCTGCTTGCCTTAGCTCGATTCAAAACAGTAAGCTTGTAATAATGTTTTTAATTCCAGTGGTGCTGGTGGTATGTCAGCAGCGTTACTGAACACGTATTGACAACAGAACCGGAAGACCATATACAATGTGGAATAAAGTCGTAGTTTTTGTTATTTTTGGACCAAAATGAATTTTCGATGCTTCAAAATATTCTGACTAACCCACTCATGTCACATGGCCTTTTTGGATAAGGACAATATACCATACGTAAATTTTCAATGAAGGGACAGAAAGCTCTTGGACTAAATCTAAAATATCTTAAACTGTGTTCCATTTATGAACGGAGGTCTTACGGGCTTGGAACGACATAAGGATGAGTCATTAATGACATAATTTACATTTTTGAGTGAACTAACCCTTTAATCATTGAAACCTGCCTACAATGAATGTGAGCGTAATGTGTGCATCAAAAGCAAATCGAACAATTATTGTGACTGAGGTTGTAAAAAAAAAAATACATATACGTGTTCACTTTCTGACCAAAAGACTTCAGAAGCATGCCAGCATCAGGAACAAGTGAATTTATTTTTTTTAATGGCTTCATAGATCGGACAACAGCCACATCGCAAACTGCAAGTGAACAATTTCATAATGCTTTGTATTATAAGTGAACCTTGCGGCATTTTTTCAAATCATTTAACAATGAGGTCAGGACAGCAGAGGAATTATTCAGGGGCCTGAATGGATATGCCTGTTAAGAAACAGTCTACAATTGTGTCACATGAAATTGCACAACATATTGGGACAGGGTTTTCAATGATCACACGCGACAGATTTCTTTTGACAGATCTCAGAGTAGTATAAACCTGCAGTGTCTGAGCTATAATGGATACAGAGCCCCTTCCATGTAAGCAAACAAATTACAAAATATGCTGTTTGGAAGATGACAGTATGATAGGTGAAAAATGCAGAAAATGGGAACCACAATAAAGTGCTATAATGAGTCATGACTCATTTACTGACAATGCGCTGCCCCTTGTGCATTCGATACGAATAAAAGCCCAGTGTGACGAAAACACAAGCTGTCGTTATCTCAGAGAGGGGGACGTCTAGCAAGTATTCAAGTACTTATAGAAAAAACAAGTGCATCCAGCTCCCTAAAACAGTTAATTTTTTTTTTCCTGACAAACTCATTTTAGTGAGATTTTTATGTCATTTTTATGTATTTGAGAAATCGGCTGGTGATCCCAAATGAAACGTTGGTTAAACGTGCAGTATGTTGCATGCCATTTTTTTATATGCCATAATACATAGCTACTGTTGATTATACATGGAGAAGTGTGCTTTTTAACATAAAATAACAGCAAAAGCTTTTATGTAATTTTGTCTTTTGTAAGAAACAATGCAATGACAAAAAAAAAAAAAAAAAAAAAAAAAAAAATCATATTCCAGAAGAAAATGCAGCACCTCTTCGGAGTCGTCCAGCTAACTTGCATTGTAAATGAGCTGATGTGTCTAATCTCATGAGCCCCGATGCAAAGTATAAAACAAATAAACAAACAAAAGAAAAGGAGAAGAACAGACAATTCAATAACAGTAATAAATCCCGCGCTGGTGATGAATTCAAAAATTGAGCCCTCAAGAAGCATTATATCATGTTTTACGGCAGTGATATCAAACGCTCATTGGCTCTTCCCTGGCTCGTCACAGATGCCGTCTTTCAGAAAGTCGGTGACGGTGTAGTAGTACATTTGAAATGGAGAAGCGCGCGCGCCCCTTCACAAAGCGAACCGAAGCCGGACATTTTCAAGGATTATTCATTTAAATTCTGCTCTGTAACTCATACCAAACTATTATAATACTACCAGAGAGGGCTGCAACTGCAACACATCATCATGACATGAAGGACTTTTGGTACCGTTTTGATTTGAACATGGAAATGCATGAAACAATTGTTAGCTATACAATACCGTCCTGGTATTTTGGACCTGTAAATGTTACAACAATGAGACCATGCTGTGTCTCTGTTATATATATATATATATATATATATATATCTGGAAGCTTCCTTTTTTCCCAGCAGTGCACTTTGTAGATTGATACGTCCTTCATGGGGATCGATCTCCAGGTCACGGGCTGGAGGACGAAGGAGTGAGGGAACCAACATCAATTAAGATATTGAGGGGCAGCCAATGTTTTCACCTGGTTGGATTTGTGATTGTCCTTGGCTATTTGATTGTCTGTTTATATGACTTTGATTTGCACATTTGTTATTCATTATTGTGTTGATTTCTGATTGTGAAGTTTGAAACTGCTAGGTTTTTGTACCAGGAAATTCTTGCTGAATAATTATTCTGATTATAAATTGTCTCCTGCAGAGCCAAATAATCACACACCTCTTTAGCCATGCTTGGCTCACAGTCACAGCTATTCAACTTACTTCCACCCATTTCCTCTTTGTTTAAATTCATGGAGACTTGAATAAATGGAAAGACTTTATGCATGTAAGAACACCTGCAGGGAATATTATTAAGACCTATATAGAACATCAACAGTTAAGGGTTTTATTTCTGTTGTCTCCCACAGGTCTCTGTTCTTCACATCCCATCTCCAGCAATCCCCGGTGGATCAGGGAACATAGACAGAAGGTAGGTATATAATAGTCTCTCTTTAACACTGTGCTGTCGCTGAACTCCAGATCTGTGATTGGACCTGAATACAATTTCCATATGCAGCTTTAATTAGTGCGTGGTATGACGGGTCACAAGCCGTAGATGACCCTTAACAGTATGGGATGATATGACAATTATAGACTGTGCTTATATTCAGAATTTGGTTATGGGTTTTGTGCTGGCATGAATTATTGTTATTAGATGAGATTTAACACACATACATAATAATGGGGAATTCGAGTATTTCTGCTATCAGAGGTTTCCTTTTATTACTTGCTCAGTAACCATAAAAAAACAACAATAAAATAATAATAATATGCACTTCACCTAGGGTTTAGTCATGTAAGACCCATTAACATTCAGTCCTCATATTCATCGTATTATTTCTAGAATGATTCAGCTTGAAGTGAATGTGAATTTTAAGAGGAATCTAATTTCAGAATCTTGCAGGTGATTGTAGAACTGCACAAAACAAGATTATGTGTCTTGGCTTTAAATGCAAACAGAATTTCTGCATTTTAGATCTCAATTTCTATTTTCATTTAGCATCACTTAAAGGTGGAGGGAAATTCAAATGTCAGTGGTTTGGCAAAAAAAAAAAAAAAAAAATGTAAAAAATAATTTACTCAAACCTGAATTACTTTCTTTTATACTCCAAAAACCGGCATGTAAGGTATTCCAGATTAGATGGTTTGGGAATTCATGTTTCAAATTAATTTTGTGAACTGAATCAGCCAATGTATTCAAAATTTTCAGAAGATTCAAAAGAATAATTAATTCATAAACCAAATACAAGTATATTTTCAATAATAAATGTAGTATCCTTCTCTTTTCACTTTCACCTGCATGAATTAAGAAAATTACTTTCTACGTGCTAAGCTTTTTTTAATAGCATGTCTCTGTAATAATCTAAATATAGTCTTTATTATATAGTCTTTACAACAGCCTATAACACTCTCAGTAAGTTGACCAGTTTGCACATAATCATCTTTCTTTTTTTACCTCCAAAGATTATTCTCTTTGATTGAATTTATTTAATCTGAAAAACGTGCATTGAATCATTTCTGTTGCAGTACATCTACAAAAGACTATAATCGAAAAAGGAAAGTGGCTGTTCTTCTCATGTGAATCATGTCTTTTCACTTCCATTTTTCTCACTGCCTTATTAAAATGGACCTCATAGTCCGTATGTCTCTACTTATACCAATAATCCACAATGACTATGTTACATGTTTTTATTTTTATAAATTAAATTCAATCAAGTAGCACATTTTAAATATACCAGTCTAATGAAAATATTTACAGTAAATTGGTAAAATGCATTACATCAACTCCTAACAGAGCTTTAGCACACGCTAAAAGCGGCATTTAGTGTCAACGCTCCCATAACAGTGAGACACTTTTGACTGAGAACTCAGCGTGAGACCCCAGTGTGTAACTGCAGCATTTGACTTTCTAACATATCTAAAAATATGTGTTCCACGACACTGCAGATGTACAGAAAGATTCAGAAGTTTACATGCCAATTATTCCTCCATTTAAAGGATCGAGATCAGCTGCTCTTTTAATTTGATAGAAATTATAGATCCAGAATAGAAACTTTTTTCATTGCAAATTAGAAATTTAGAAAAATTTTATTAGAAAATGAATTTTTTTTTCATTTAGATTGAATTATTAAGTTCAAGTCCTCTAGAGGTTTTGTTATTCATCTCAGCCGGTGGTGAATGCTTGGTGTAGAGTACATGATTATGATTGCTTGACTTTCTGGCAGGGGTAATGTTGTTTTGTAGCAGTGTACTCAGACACGGTCGGTTTAGAATGATATGCGTGACATGTCCACAACAGGACGTTTTAGCCATTGCTTCCATTTGTGAACATGACACGATCAAATGTGTCTTTTTGAGAGAAAACCGTTGGTCCCTTCATCTGTCCATCACATGCAACTCAAAGCCATGAGCTCAATACTCATCTCAGACCAGCTGAAGGACAAATTTGACCTTTGTTCTTAAAATAAAAGAGCTGAAAAGAAAAGAAAAAGAAAGAAAATCCAGAGGAGCATAAATAAAACAGGTCAAATCATCTGATAACTAAATGTACACCTAATCATAGAGTAGTATAATTGTCCTTGTTTTAATGCTGGATGATTTCTTATGGCCTGGATGTGAAAATTCAGGGTTTGTCTGGATTAGTTTTCATCAGCAGCAGCACCAGGGAAGAGCAGAAAGGAAGGTAGGAAGGAGCAAGCTGGAGCTGATTCTTAACCTTTCTCTAAGTAACCGCTTCCTTCTGGGGATTTAGACTTTGATGCCAACAGAGCGTCTCCCCAGAATGTCATCCCTAATTGCCTCCCGAATCCATCTCACTCTGTGTTCAACTTGCCAGCCTGTGTGGAGATGTGGGCTTTGCCACAAGCTAGCCCGTCTTCTGCTGATGCTGGATTTGAATCTTTGTTTGTAGGCGAACATGAAACGGCAGTCACTCAGCAGCAAGAAGAATTGTTAATACCTCAAACAATGTTCACAACATTTTCTATGAACGGATGCCTAGTCAAGTAAAAACACCTTTTCTCGCTTTGTGTTTTTCCAGTGTTTCTTCATGAGCAATTCAACAACAGCCTTGTCTAGTTGTAGGGAGACACGTTATCTTCTGCTCAACTTTAAAGTGTTTTGTCAAGCTTTCGTAATGATTGAAGCTTGTGCATTTGTGTGATCCATGTGTGTGAGGCTTAGTGAAACGGTTTAGGCAAAATTATAATATTAAGCGGACAAAAGCCGATTAATCCATCCAAATACAAAAAGAATGGTGCAATAATCCAGAAGGAGACTAAATGCTTAGAATTGCTATGCAGAGCCTTTAAGACTGAGGCTATGTTCAGTATGAATATGGGAACTGAGGATTGAAATAAACTACTCTTACTTTTGCTGTAGTATACAATGCAAGTAATTACTGGTGTGATTTTTAATCTCATTCATAATTTTCAAAGGTTACATCACTTTTTTTCTTTTTTTATACAAAATTTTATATAAAAAGCAAAAATACAGTATGTACTTTATTTGCAAAATGACAACTACTGTTTAATGTAACATGATTGAGCTCAATTAAAAAAAAAACATGAATGCAAAATTTTCTACAACAAAAAAAACGTCCATTTAAATTCTACAAACAGGAAGTGAGCATAATTCACAGGCGTAATCACATCAAGTTAATTTAATCAATTAACTAAAGTCCATATGCAAGATTGTGGTCAAACCTGGTACTGCAATCACTTTCAAATTACTGTAGACAGTGCCTATCACCTCCCCCTCCCTCTACAGTAGAGTGGTGTACCCCCTCCCCCCTACTCGAGGTTGCCAGATATCGAGCAAATTCTTCTCCGTTCTCAGCCGTCTCAGGAGGGATTCGTAACTTTTTTTTATCCGACACGTTTGTAGCTGCAACTGTGGTAACTCTACTGACTTCGTGATTGGTAGATAGATGGAGGGTGGAGCATCAGACCAAAACACAAAATGTCAACATCAATTGAGGGCTGCAACTTCACTTTTTAAATGACAGTATCCTGGCCGGACTACTGTTGTCAGTGATATAAGCAGGGCTTGACAATAACACCCGCCAACCCACCTAATGCGGGTGGTTTTCACCCGTGGCGGGTAATACAGTCACTCCCACTAGCCTCTTTGGCGTGTTGAAAAATTGTAGTCTTGTCAAAAGACAACAAACGAATTGGAATTGACACTGCGACACCACAACTCCTATGAGTACTACCTGCACATAGTGTTTGCTCATTGGTCCATTCGTGAATCCTCTTGAACAACATGCGGAGATTATACTCGCCGTCGAACTGAGGCCTGTTTTCGTCTGCGCTTAATTATCAACTTAATGTGATGATATAGCGATCTTTTTTTAATAGAAGGAGAATCCAGACCACAGGTGCATCTCACAAAAATAATTTTGTGAAAATAAGTTTATTTTCATAAAAATAATTTATTCTTTGCTCATTGTTTCTAATGCAGATAATTGTTCTACTCTGTACAGTATTTACTGCTGTAAAAAAGCAGTACTTTTATTACAATAAGAAGCTATTGTATTTGTTTATTTTAATAGACAACATGTTTTCAAAAAAGTAGCTTTACAACCTTATTAGATCTGATGATAATATTATTACATTTTAAACGTTTTAAGCCCCATTTAAAATGTGGCTAGAAAAAGTGCTGTGTGGCTAGCAATTTTGGAAAACCACTAGCCACATTGGCTAGTGAGCAAAAAAAAAAGTTAATGTTAAGCGCTGGATATAAGTATTTGAAATGAACACGATTTCTTAATATCTAGTGACATATCAGGGCCATTTTATGATTAATTGAAATACATTTCTAATATAGGGTTGCTTTTAAAGCCAATGACCGATCCATGTTGGTCTCATGTGCCCAAATTCCCATTTTTTTCCCCAAAAACATTGTCCTCATTTAGAGAAAATACATTGGGTTTCACCTGAATCCAGTATTTCTTGGTCATTTGGCTTCCAGAGAAACAAGATGGGCATACATAATTCTCATCCTCTTGTGATGCCTATTGTCTGTCAGTCTAATTTAATTCCCCATTAAAATGAGTGACGGTGGGCACTAAATGAATCAGCTCAGGTTCAGACTCTCTATAACTCATCTCACTGTTCGCCAGCACCAGCAGACTCATTAAATCAGCCCAACTCCTGGCCTCGTTTGACCAACCTGTTCCACCACACTTATGACTTTAATGAACACTCTGCCTGCATGAGAGAACAACACTCTGATAAACAACTATGTTCAGAAGAGATCAACTTGAGTGATAGATTGTTTCCAACCCAATGGAGCAATATGAACATTGCAGGCAATATACGTAGTAACTTCAATATCAGCCTATCAGGAATTTATTTTTTCAGTTGAAGTTTTTATTCGGCTCTGCTGTATTCATAGCAGCTGCTTTGAAAAGTTTTATTTCTTATTTAATAAATAATCTCATATATAGATTAATCATTACATCTATATACTCTATATCTATAATCATTATATATATATATATATATATATATATATATATATATATATATATATATATATATATATATACTGTCTATAGGCTATATCATTGTTTATTATTGTGTGTGTGTATATATATAAGACTTCAGATGCAAAAGCTTCAAAGTCAGTCTAACATTTTTTTTTTAAATATTAGTGACCAACTCCATCGCACACCTGCAGGTGATACTGTAGGTGCGTCGGGTAATAAGACCAGACTAGCTAGTCATTTAAGCAGATAAGGAACTCCCGCACACTATCATTAATTGCACTTTTAAATCAAGTTTATTCACACACTTGTTATGTACTCCTGACGAAGGTCGTGTGACCGAAACGTTGTGTGTGAATAAACTTGATTTAAAAGTGCAAGTAATGATAGTGTGCGGGAGTTCCTTATTTTTTTTTAATATTAACATTTTTTTTTATCAGGCTCCTATGTGGGCTGAGTCTGGGATTTAGTGAGTTTGAAGTGAAAGTATTTGATGAACGTATACTATGTGTGGAGTGCATTTACTCAATATTATTATCTCATATTTAAAATAGGTGGCTTTTAGAGCCGTTTGCATCGGAGGTCTTATTTATAATTGTGTGTATATACATGTAGACATACATGTATGTATATTTTTCATAAATTATGTCGGTATTCCCACAACAAAGAAATCTAATAATGGAAATAATTCTCTATGTTCAGCCCTCAATTAACATTCCTCCTCTGTGGTATTTTGGCTTTGGCTTTCGGTGTGCCTGGCTGGATTGAGTTCAACAGATTTCATAACAGAGGTTGCTGTGACTGTCTGAATTAACACCTTATTATCAGCCATGACAACCAGTAATGAGTTAGAGAAAGAAGTCTGCCTTCAATATGACAAAGACAGGCAAATCCAATTCCCTGACGTTTATTTAGTCGACATGTATCTTTGCATGTATAGATGTTTGTTCATTTATTAATTTTCATTTATTAATGAATTCATTGTTCATTTATTAATTATTAATTCATTTTACTGACATGGACGCACACCCTTGATTACCTTTATTTAATGTACTTAATTTTGTATTGTGTGTATTTTGTATTACATTGTGCATGAGCTAGCTCTTCCACTTGGTAATTGTTTTAAACAGCCCATCTGCAGCACTGGCAGAGGCTGCAGAACAGTCCAAGTGCTGTCCCTTTGCCCTGCTTCATTTGACTGGATTTGAAATACTGCACTTGAGTTCAGTGAAAAAAGTAAACAACATAATAACAGAGTCAATTATCAGTGTTCAACCTAAGGATGTTTTTACTCTGCGTGACCTTTAAACATATAGACAAGCTAAAATCAAACTGTAAAAAATCATCTTTGCATAATTTATTGTGTGGTGCAATGCATATTGGAAGTAGATATAAGAGTTTTCTTTGGATAAGGCCTGTTGTACTGTAAATGACAGCAAGAATAATTGTAACACTCAGTAAATTAAATCCTCTACCTTTTAGATTTGCTGTAATATGGTGAAGTGTGCAGATTTTATGGTGTTATTTGAAAATATTTACTCTCCATATTTTTCTGCCCATTTGCACATATTCTTATGTCAGTATTAAAGGGTTAGTTCACCCAAAAATGAAAATTAAGTCATTAATTACTCACCCCCATGCCGTACCAACCCCGTAAGACCTTCGTTCATCTTCAGAACACAAATGAAGATATTTTTGATTAAATTTGAGAGCTGTATAACTACCACATAGACTTCCGGGACTGGCTCTTGATGGCCCAGAAAGTCAAGGAAAAAAATGTTTAAATATTCCATGTGACTACCGTGGCTCAACTATAAGTTTATCAAGTGACGAGAATACTTTTTGTGCGAAAAAACAAACAAAAATAACGTTTTTATTCGACTATTCCTTTTCTTCCTTGTTGGCCTGAAACGAGACTTCCTTAGATTTCCACGAGGCATGCACCAGTGAAATATGCGCATAGCCATCTTTAGACTTTTTTGTTTGTTTGTTTGTTTGTTTGTTTGAACTTCTGTTTTTGTGGTAGCTCTATATTTGTGGCATAGCTGTGGTACATGTATGACACGCCAATTCGTATTTGCATTTTTGTTTATGAACACCGTTGACTTAAAGTTACATTACTGTATAAATATATGACCTACCCCAACCCCGTCCCTAAACCTACCCGTCACTGGGGTTAATACCATTTATGAGTCTTCCTCTACCATCCTAGGAAAAAAATATCGCTCCCCAGATGTAGATCTACATTTTGTTTTGTTTCGCTCGGACATTTAACAGCGTAGACATACACGCATACACGCGGATAGCTCAAAATGCGTATAGATAACACGCCACTTGACTTGAAAGTGGCGTGTATGTTTATGCAAAAGTCATGATGTTATGTTGGTCTAAGAGTAGCCTTAGCTGGTGAAGTGGATTTACTTAGAATTAATGTCACTTATCATGAGCATTGTAATGTATAAAGCAGATGCCATGTCAATTTTTGTTCATTTATAAATCCTTAAGATCTTGACTGCGTCCGAAAACTGATTGCTGTTGCCTTTGGAGGATGCACTCCAATTTAGGAAGGCATCAATGCCCTTCCAAATCCAATGTTAGTTTCACTTCCTGTCTCCTGAGATACCTTCATCTGATCAAATCTTGAAGACTGCATAGATGTATCCTTTATTATATCCCACAATCCTGTGCTATCCATTCTAAAAGAGTTGAGCTAGAAAAATAAAGATGCCGTCTGTAGTCATTAAATATTCCCTTAGTTTTCACCAAAGTTGCTCTATTTTGCTGTGGATCATTAAACTGTTACACTTTCTCACAAATCTGACTGAAATCATTTTCATGAGGTACCTTCGTGCGTAAACACTGCCTGCAAAGTTATTGCCTGATAGGGCGGCGAGAAAACAAGACGGTATTCGGACGCAGCCCTTAACTTCATGCTTTGGAAATGCAAACTGGAAGACAGAACCCAACGAATGCAGAGTTGAAATGGCACAGTGCGACATAAGGTCTATTGAAGATGTTTTTCATTGATTAACAGTGCACATAATACAACAATTAAATGCAGTAATTCACATTATAGACTTTATTCACATTTACACATACACTGCATGGGTGCTATGAATGTAAATGTATTGTGTCAACGTTTAATTGTTTTTGACTTTATGAAAAGTCACATGTTATCAATAGAAATGAGGCAATGGGTTTAGGCTAAACATTTTCTGAAAAATAAATAAATAAGCACCAAAAAAACATGCTATACCTGCCACATCCCTCTGTTGATGGCATTCTGAAGACTAAATTTTTTTTCTTCTTCTTCTTTGTCAATGCTACTGACAATGGAGATTTAGTAGAAATTATTTTAAATCTTCTTACAGAAATAATGATGCTGCGGCAGGTCAAACAATTGTGCAAAAACTGAGAGGATTATGGGGTATAAAAAACATGGCTTATTTAACGGCTTATGATATTGACCAGAGACCTCTTTAGTTGGGGGAGAAACAGGAGTCAATTTATTACTCGAAACAAATGAGCGGTTTGAATTACGCTAATGAAATCATGACCGACTCTCAGTGCCATATAGAAAAAAACATCAGCGACAGAGTCAGACTTCTGCCGCTCTATAAAAAACTAAATATGAGATATCTGACCTTTGCTGTGATGTGTTTAGTGCTATTAAATTAGACTAGACATTCCCTCTCTGTTACACACTCTCCTTCTTTCTGTCTCATACAAAGGGCAATTGACTTAATTTACAGCTCTCATTTGTCAGGAGAGTGTTCTCCATTAAGACTGTTTATAGTGCAGTGCTGAAACATTTAAAGATGAATAGGAGAAGCACACTGGATGAAATAGTCCTATCCATTTATCTCTTAACACATGGCATTAAAGGTGCCACCAAAGTAAACATGCTAGGAAAACAAATGAGTCATTAAATACTACACAAGAGCTAAATCTATACTGTGCCACTAGTTAGCGAAGGTCATAACATAAAAAACTGGTTGGGATTATGGGCAGGATGTGAAATAGATTTTGAATAAACAACTTGGACACTTTGTGGGTGACACAAAGCCTTTCAAATGAATGACCTTTCATGGCCGTTATTCTGTGGAATCAATACTCGCAATTGAAGTTTATTTCAGAAGCCTTTTGAATTATTTAAATCAAGCATTTTGCAAGTATTCTGTTACCTGTACAAGTATTCTGTTACCTGTAACCCCCCCCCCACCCCCCACCCCATAATCTTCATTTTCAATTCTGATGTTTTAAAATCTCCAGCATGGCTGTGAGATGGCATGAACTTTGCTGTCTTACTGTTTGGGGAAAGGCTTTTGTGTGGAAATTGGGTTAATTGTGTATTTTCTCTGTGTGTTCTGGGTCCTGTTGTTTGGCCACCACAGAAGGTTGAAAAGGAGCAGGGTTATAGTTAAATTAAATGAGAAATCTCCATATGACGGATTTCCCACAAAGCTGCTTGTTTTGCGATTCATACTTTTAATATTGTTTCTAGTGACAGTTGCCAAGGATCAGTCTTCCAATGTTCTGTCTATTTGTAATAACTAGTGCAATGCCTGCGCAAAATCTGTTTTTAGTTTGAGTTGCTTAATAGCCAAGGCTATAATTACACAGGATCCTAAACTCTGAGAAGTAACACTGCAGAATAAAATATAATATTCAGAATTAAACTGTGTAGCTGACTTACAGATTCAGTTAAATCGCTACTTTTTTCAAAAATGAATCACTACTTCAAAAATGAATCGCAATGCCCACGCAAAATATGTTTTTAGTAATTGTTGGTATGTTTGAGTTGCTTAATAGGCTACGATTACACAGGAGCCTAAACTATTTTTTTGTAACCCCTCCAGTCGCTGTCAATGTCAGTCAGAATTTTTTTTCTGCTAATTGAATTTGGTTGTTTATGCCTCTTTTCTGACTCATTGCCTGCAAGTGACAGGCTGTCACCTCTCACCCTTCACACTCATTTTCATACACTCAGCACATGATTAGGTGCCATTTCATAATCCACACATCCATCCAATAAGCTCCTCCTTTTCGTTTATCAGAAAGATGAATGAGGCCAGAACTAGGATGTTCCTTCATTTTTTTTAAAGTTAGACATCAGCCTTCTTAGTATTCCTCAATCAATTTATTACAAACAATACAACAAGAAAAAAAATAATTAAATTATAAAAGAATACCTGTGTTCTCAGTTTTTTTGTAAAAAATGGTAGGGTCACTAACAACCCGAGGTGTGTAACAGTGTAAGTATATATATATATTAGGGGTGTAACGGTACACAAAAATCATGGTTCGGTACGTACCGCGGTTTTAAAGTCACGGTTTGGTACGTTTTCGATACAGCAAAAAGAAAGAAATGCCAGAGAAATTTCCTATTTGTTTAAAGAAAAAATATTTTTAAATAAGTGTGAGTTGTCCTAGATCTTGAAACTTTCAGGTTTATAAATGGGGGTCATCTTTGAAGGATGAACAAATAATGTTTTGGTCATCACATTAAAAATAACTTTTAAATATATATTTATTTATATAATATTTGAATTTTGAAGTGCTGGAAAAAGATGTGTGAAGTACTTGAAAGCATTTCACCATTCCAAACTGGTTCCAGTTAGTGTTACTATATTAAATCCATGGTGAATGTTGCTGGTCTGTGGACGAAAGTATTACTATAGTTCATTCACGGCACAATGTTTCTCCTGGTTTCCATGACAGCGCTGTTTGATCTAATAGAGATCTACGGTTAATAACGGAGAAATGTGAATGCATCTCACTAGATCTCGCAGCGATGTTATTACCTCAGTGGCGAATTCAAATGTTTTCTTTACCGGATCTCTTAGCGCTATGTAGTAACATTGTTGCTTGATCGAGATCGGCTCGCGCTGCACAGATGTTGCTGGTCCGAACTGATAAACGATCCGTGAAGCACATAACGAGTAGCGCAGTTTCGTTCTGCTTTCATTACGCTTGCCATTTGATGTTGCGCAACGTTGTGTTGGCCGCGTCAGCACGAATTTTGCCGGCAGGAAAAATGGTCCAAGCAATCGTTCGGTTTGTATGCATACCGAACCGGAAGCCTCGAACCGAAACGGTTCAATACGAATACATGCACCGTTACACCCCTAATATATATATATATATATATATATATATATATTTTTTTTTTTTTTTTCTGCACAACAATATCTTTGATGACTGATCAAGTGCAATTCATCATTATTCCACAAAGTGGCAATGTCTAATACACCATGATGAAGTGGCGTTTCACTCATAGTTACAGCAGGCAGAAAACAAAACTGTATGAAGTATCAGCAAAACTTGAAATGGCTCAGTGATTTACTGCAAGTACTGAATGCAGTCAAATATGAGTGACACGGTCACTTAATGGTGGATCTGGTGATGCTGAATAATGATTTTGACGATGTTAAAAATGATAGTTTTGAAAATATGTTTGAGATTGCAAATATGATTCAGATGCTGAATGTACTGGGAAATGCAAAAGGTAACAATATAAGTTTTATATTATAGCGACAGGTAGAGATCCATCCATGTTTCATATACAGTAGATCCAGGTTGCTAAAGACCTGAATATGTAATAATTATTGGCAAAATATTCATACATTTAAGGGTTAACATTGAATTCTGATGTTAAATTGTTATATATATATATATATATATATATATATATATAATTGTTCTATAGTCCATGCACTATTTAATACAATTACGTCAGTTAAATTACAGAAAAATAAATAAATAAGTTAAAGTAATCCCTTACTTACGGAAGAGGATTAGGGCCAAGCAATAGTAAAAAAGTAAAACCATCTCGAGATTACAGTTATCATAATGCGAGATTAAACTCGTTAAATTTCGAGAAAAAGTTGTTTAGAGAAAAAAAAACGTAAAATTTCGAGAAAAAGGTTGAAATTGACTTAAATTGTTACATTTACTTAACTTTTTCAAGGGAAAAGTAATTAATCAGAAATTAATTTCTTAAGGCATTAGACCCAACACTGGTAATGCATCCAGGACAACAGGGAACTCATCTGTCAATCAACCATTGCATTAAAAATGAAGAAGTTTAATAATAACTGCTCAAAACATTAAGTAAACATTTTTAAAAGTGATATAAAACTGTTTATTTAAAAGAAACTGTCACAGAGTCAAACATGCAGTGATAAAACTGAATAAATGATCAAAAAAGTGATGCTTTCATGTACCTGCACCCATATAATGTCTACATTTCTTTTTTTTTTTAATAAGAAGAGGAAGAGAGACACAAATGCAAAGTAGTAACAGCACGTACAGTGATGGTGCGAGGCACACATCTTCATATCACTGCTATATTACTTTGAATCTGAATCAGAAAGAGCTTTATTGCCAAGTGTGCTTGCACAGACAAGGAATTTGATTGTGTGCTGAGGCTTCCAGTGCACATATACTAACACAACAGGAAACATCATATTATAAATTATAATAACAAAATTATTTTAATTTCAGGTATAACCATATGGAACTAATAAATCCATGAAGACCGATCCCATAGTGATGCCCCCAGTCCCCCGGCCAGGTCCAGACATGATAAAAGAGCACAGCGCAGTGATCTCAGCAGCCCCATGACAGACATGGTGAGTCGGCTGCGTTCACACTACGCTCATTTAGGATTATTTTGCTATTCAGGTGGTAGTCATATCACACTGGCTGCCTGTCAAGCAGTGCACACATTGCTTTGAACAAGAAATCAAGTAATTTTGAATTTTTTTACAATTAAGGCTGCAATTTTCCTCAAAGTACTTTGCAGTTCAGCAAGTTTTATAGATGTACCTCTAATTGTTATAACATTGCAGATTTATTATTTATCATCTTATAAATCTGTTCAGTTTCATCATTTGATAATAACTTCTAAAACACATTTTGTGTGGTATAGATGCAGTGAGAGACTGGGAGATTGGCCTTCCCATTGCCTTTGTGGTAAGTATTGAGATATTGGAGAAGACACTTTTAATAGACACCTTCTCTCTTGTGAGCTAGCAAACTTTGCTATTCTAATTAGAGAATTGTAATCCTCACCAAATGTGTTTGTTTATTTCAGTGTTCCAGAAAAAGGTCCTGAAACTACTGGTCGACAACCGCCATCGCCTGAAGGAAACGCAGCATGCCTCTTCAGCTGTCCCTATAGAGAGGATTGACACCATGGAGGACTGAGTTACAGGAGCATCACCTCTCTGATGCACATGCCTTTGACACCCGGGTAGGTTTTACAAGTCTGGAAGTAATTGATAGCCTAGAATAAAGTAATATATAATAAAAATATGATAAAAATATAATATAAAATATAATTTAAAAAAAGTTCACAACCAAAGTACAGTCTGCTTAGTCCCCTTTTGAAGACAGCCTAAGTGTTAAAGATCATGTCCAGAATCCAAAGTCCAAGAGTCCATCAGAATCCAGAGTTTCAAGAACATCAGAGAAACTCAAAATTTCGACATGAAAAAAACCGACAGGGAGACCCCTGTCAACTTTTTCGGTGCAAAAAAAAGTTTCTCTGATGTTCTTGAAACTCTGGATTCTGGTAGAGGGCCATAGGACTTAGACCTGAGTGCAAAAATGGAGGCTCTAGACCCTTCCAGAGCTGAGATATTGAGATATTTATAATGACATAAATGCTACATGGGATCTCAATATCTCAGCTCTGGAAGGGTCTAGAGCCTCCATTTTTGCACTCAGGTCTAAGTCCCATGGCCCTCTATCAGAATCCAGAGTTTCAAGAAGATTGGAGAAACCTATTTTTTCGCACTAAAAAAAAAAACGACAGGGGTAACACTCGTTTTTTTTTTTTTTTGGGGGGGGGGGGGGGGGGTGTCGAAATTTTGAGTTTATCTGATCTTCTTGAAACTCTGGATTCTGATAGAGGGCCATGGGACTTAGACCTGAGTGCAAAAATGGAGCCTCTAGACCCTTCCAGAGCTGAGATATTGAGATACCACGTAGCATTTATGCCATTATAAATAACTCAATATATCAGCTCTGGAAGGGTCTAGAGCCTCCATTTTTGCAGTCAGGTCTAAGTCCCATGGCCCTCTATCACAATCCAGAGTTTCAAGAAGATTGGAGAAACTTATTTTTTCGCACCAAAAAAAAAAACCCGACAGTGTTACCCCTGTCGTTTTTTTTTTTTTTTGGTGCGAAAAAAATAAGTTTCTCCATTCTTCTTGAAACTCTGGATTTTCATAGAGGGCCATAGGACTTAGACCTGAGTGCAAAAATGGAGGCTCTAGACCCTTCCAGAGCTGAGATATCGAAATTCAAAATTTCGATCCGAAAAAAAACGACAGTTACCCCTTTCGTTTTTTTTTTCATTTTTGGGCGAAAAAATTAAGTTTCTCCAATCTTCTCAAAACTCTGGATTATGATAGAGGGTTGTGAGACTTTGACCTGAGTGCAAAAATGGAGGCTCTAGACCCTTCCAGAGCTGAGA
The DNA here is from genome assembly GCF_988280905.1 of Pimephales promelas. NCBI lineage: Eukaryota > Metazoa > Chordata > Actinopteri > Cypriniformes > Leuciscidae > Pimephales > Pimephales promelas. Next base: position 30,469,387 of record NC_142777.1, read on the forward strand.
TATCGAAATTCAAAATTTCGACCCGAAAAAAAAAGGACAGTGTTACCCCTTTCGTTTTTTTTCATTTTTGGGCGAAAAATTAAGTTTCTCCAATCTTCTCAAAACTCTGGATTATGATAGAGGGCTGTGAGACTTTGACCTGAGTGCAAAAATGGAGGCTCTAGACCCTTCCAGAGCTGAGATATCGAAATTCAAAATTTCGACCCGAAAAAAAAAACGACAGTGTTACCCCTTTCGTTTTTTTTTTCATTTTTGGGCGAAAAATTAAGTTTCTCCAATCTTCTCAAAACTCTGGATTATGATAGAGGGCTGTGAGACTTTGACCTGAGTGCAAAAATGGAGGCTCTAGACCCTTCCAGAGCTGAGATATCGAAATTCAAAATTTCCACCCGAAAAAAAAACGACAGTGTTACCCCTTTCGTTTTTTTTCATTTTTGGGCGAAAAATTAAGTTTCTCCAATCTTCTCAAAACTCTGGATTATGATAGAGGGCTGTGGGACTTTGACCTGAGTGCAAAAATGGAGGCTCTAGACCCTTCCAGAGCTGAGATATCGAAATTCAAAATTTCGACCCGAAAAAAAAACGACAGTGTTACCCCTTTCGTTTTTTTTTCATTTTTGGGCGAAAAATTAAGTTTCTCCAATCTTCTCAAAACTCTGGATTATGATAGAGGGCTGTGAGACTTTGACCTGAGTGTAAAAATGGAGGCTCTAGACCCTTCCAGAGCTGAGATATCGAAATTCAAAATTTCGACCCGAAAAAAAAACGACAGTGTTACCCCTTTCGGTTTTTTTCATTTTTGGGCGAAAAATTAAGTTTCTCCAATCTTCTCAAAACTCTGGATTATGATAGAGGGCTGTGAGACTTTGACCTGAGTGCAAAAATGGAGGCTCTAGACCCTTCCAGAGCTGAGATATCGAAATTCAAAATTTCGACCCGAAAAAAAAAAACATGTTACCCCTTTCGTTTTTTTCCATTTTTGGGCGAAAAATTAAGTTTCTCCAATCTTCTCAAAACTCTGGATTATGATAGAGGGCTGTGAGACTTTGACCTGAGTGAAAAAATGGAGACTCTAGACCCTTCCAGAGCTGAGATATCGAAATTCAAAATTTCCACCTGAAAAAAAAACGACAGTGTTACCCCTTTCGTTTTTTTTCATTTTTGGGCGAAAAATTAAGTTTCTCCAATCTTCTCAAAACTCTGGATTATGATAGAGGGCTGTGAGACTTTGACCTGAGTGCAAAAATGGAGGCTCTAGACCCTTCCAGAGCTGAGATAACGAAATTCAAAATTTCGACCCGAAAAAAAAACGACAGTGTTACCCCTTTCTTTTTTTTCATTTTTGGGCGAAAAATTAAGTTTCTCCAATCTTCTCAAAACTCTGGATTATGATAGAGGGCTGTGAGACTTTGACGTGAGTGCAAAAATGGAGGCTCTAGACCCTTCCAGAGCTGAGATATCGAAATTCAAAATTTCGACCCGAAAAAAAACCGACAGTGTTACCCCTTTTGTTTTTTTTCATTTTTGGGCGAAAAATTAAGTTTCTCCAATCTTCTCAAAACTCTGGATTATGATAGAGGGCTGTGAGACTTTGACCTGAGTGCAAAAATGGAGGCTCTAGACCCTTCCAGAGCTGAGATATTGAAATTCAAAATTTCGACCCGAAAAAAAAACGACAGTGTTACCCCTTTCGTTTTTTTTCATTTTTGGGCGAAAAATTAAGTTTCTCCAATCTTCTCAAAACTCTGGATTATGATAGAGGGCTGTGAGACTTTGACCTGAGTGCAAAAATGGAGGCTCTAGACCCTTCCAGAGCTGAGATAACGAAATTCAAAATTTCGACCCGAAAAAAAAAACGACAGTGTTACCCCTTTCGTTTTTTTTCATTTTTGGGCGAAAAATTAAGTTTCTCCAATCTTCTCAAAACGCTGGATTATGATAGAGGGCTGTGAGACTTTGACCTGAGTGCAAAAATGGAGGCTCTAGACCCTTCCAGAGCTGAGATAACGAAATTCAAAATTTCGACCCGAAAAAAAAACGACAGTGTTACCCCTTTCGTTTTTTTTCATTTTTGGGCGAAAAATTAAGTTTCTCCAATCTTCTCAAAACTCTGGATTATGATAGAGGGCTGTGAGACTTTGACCTGAGTGCAAAAATGGAGGCTCTAGACCCTTCCAGAGCTGAGATATTGAAATTCAAAATTTCGACCCGAAAAAAAAACGACAGTGTTACCCCTTTCGTTTTTTTTCATTTTTGGGCGAAAAATTAAGTTTCTCCAATCTTCTCAAAACTCTGGATTATGATAGAGGGCTGTGAGACTTTGACCTGAGTGCAAAAATGGAGGCTCTAGACCCTTCCAGAGCTGAGATAACGAAATTCAAAATTTCGACCCGAAAAAAAAACGACAGTGTTACCCCTTTCGTTTTTTTTTCATTTTTGGGCGAAAAATTAAGTTTCTCCAATCTTCTCAAAACTCTGGATTATGATAGAGGGCTGTGAGACTTTGACCTGAGTGAAAAAATGGAGGCTCTAGACTCTTCCAGAGCTGAGATATCGAAATTCAAAATTTCGACCCGAAAAAAAACGACAGTGTTACCCCTTTCGTTTTTTTTTTCATTTTTGGGCGAAAAATTAAGTTTCTCCAATCTTCTCAAAACTCTGGATTATGATGGAGGGCTGTGAGACTTTGACCTGAGTGCAAAAATGGAGGCTCTAGACCCTTCCAGAGCTGAGATATCGAAATTCAAAATTTCCACCCGAAAAAAAAAACGACAGTGTTACCCCTTTCGGTTTTTTTTCATTTTTGGGCGAAAAATTAAGTTTCTCCAATCTTCTCAAAACTCTGGATTATGATAGAGGGCTGTGAGACTTTGACCTGAGTGCAAAAATGGAGGCTCTAGACCCTTCCAGAGCTGAGATAACGAAATTCAAAATTTCGACCCGAAAAAAAAACGACAGTGTTACCCCTTTCGTTTTTTTTTCATTTTTGGGCGAAAAATTAAGTTTCTCCAATCTTCTCAAAACTCTGGATTATGATAGAGGGCTGTGAGACTTTGACCTGAGTGAAAAAATGGAGGCTCTAGACTCTTCCAGAGCTGAGATATCGAAATTCAAAATTTCGACCCGAAAAAAAACGACAGTGTTACCCCTTTCGTTTTTTTTTTCATTTTTGGGCGAAAAATTAAGTTTCTCCAATCTTCTCAAAACTCTGGATTATGATGGAGGGCTGTGAGACTTTGACCTGAGTGCAAAAATGGAGGCTCTAGACCCTTCCAGAGCTGAGATATCGAAATTCAAAATTTCCACCCGAAAAAAAAAACGACAGTGTTACCCCTTTCGGTTTTTTTTCATTTTTGGGCGAAAAATTAAGTTTCTCCAATCTTCTCAAAACTCTGGATTATGATAGAGGGCTGTGAGACTTTGACCTGAGTGCAAAAATGGAGGCTCTAGACCCTTCCAGAGCTGAGATATCGAAATTCAAAATTTCGACCCGAAAAAAAAACGACAGTGTTACCCCTTTCGTTTTTTTTCATTTTTGGGCAAAAAATTAAGTTTCTCCAATCTTCTCAAAACTCTGGATTATGATAGAGGGCTGTGAGACTTTGACCTGAGTGCAAAAATGGAGGCTCTAGACTCTTCCAGAGCTGAGATATCGAAATTTAAAATTTCGACCCGAAAAAAAACGACAGTGTTACCCCTTTCGTTTTTTTTCATTTTTGGGCGAAAAATTAAGTTTCTCCAATCTTCTCAAAACTCTGGATTATGATAGAGGGCTGTGAGACTTTGACCTGAGTGCAAAAATGGAGGCTCTAGACCCTTCCAGAGCTGAGATATCGAAATTCAAAATTTCGACCCGAAAAAAAAACGACAGTGTTACCCCTTTCGTTTTTTTTCATTTTTGGGCGAAAAATTAAGTTTCTCCAATCTTCTCAAAACTCTGGATTATGATAGAGGGCTGTGAGACTTTGACCTGAGTGCAAAAATGGAGGCTCTAGACCCTTCCAGAGCTGAGATATCGAAATTCAAAATTTCGTCCCGAAAAAAAAACGACAGTGTTACCCCTTTCGTTTTTTTTCATTTTTGGGCGAAAAATTAAGTTTCTCCAATCTTCTCAAAACTCTGGATTATGATAGAGGGCTGTGAGACTTTGACCTGAGTGCAAAAATGGAGGCTCTAGACCCTTCCAGAGCTGAGATATCGAAATTCAAAATTTCGACCCGAAAAAAAAAACGACAGTGTTACCCCTTTCGTTTTTTTTCATTTTTGGGCGAAAAATTAAGTTTCTCCAATCTTCTCAAAACTCTGGATAATGATAGAGGGCTGTGAGACTTTGACCTGAGTGCAAAAATGGAGGCTCTAGACCCTTCCAGAGCTGAGATATCGAAATTCAAAATTTCGACCCGAAAAAAAAACGACAGTGTTACCCCTTTCGTTTTTTTTCATTTTTGGGCGAAAAATTAAGTTTCTCCAATCTTCTCAAAACTCTGGATTATGATAGAGGGCTGTGAGACTTTGACCTGAGTGCAAAAATGGAGGCTCTAGACCCTTCCAGAGCTGAGATATCGAAATTCAAAATTTCGACCCGAAAAAAAAACGACAGTGTTACCCCTTTCGTTTTTTTTCATTTTTGGGCAAAAAATTAAGTTTCTCCACTCTTCTCAAAACTCTGGATTATGATAGAGGGCTGTGAGACTTTGACCTGAGTGCAAAAATGGAGGCTCTAGACTCTTCCAGAGCTGAGATATCGAAATTCAAAATTTCGACCCGAAAAAAAAAACGACAGTGTTACCCCTTTCGTTTTTTTTTCATTTTTGGGCGAAAAATTAAGTTTCTCCAATCTTCCCAAAACTCTGGATTATGATAGAGGGCTGTGAGACTTTGACCTGAGTGCAAAAATGGAGGCTCTAGACCCTTCCAGAGCTGAGATATCGAAATTCAAAATTTCGACCCGAAAAAAAAACCGACAGTGTTACCCCTTTCGTTTTTTTCATTTTTGGGCGAAAAATTAAGTTTCTCCAATCTACTCAAAACTCTGGATTATGATAGAGGGCTGTGAGACTTTGACCTGAGTGCAAAAATGGAGGCTCTAGACCCTTCCAGAGCTGAGATATCGAAATTCAAAATTTCGACCCGAAAAAAAAAACGACAGTGTTACCCCTTTCGTTTTTTTTCATTTTTGGGCGAAAAATTAAGTTTCTCCAATCTTCTCAAAACTCTGGATTATGATAGAGGGCTGTGAGACTTTGACCTGAGTGCAAAAATGGAGGCTCTAGACCCTTCCAGAGCTGAGATATCGAAATTCAAAATTTCGACCCGAAAAAAAAACGACAGTGTTACCCCTTTCGTTTTTTTTTTCATTTTTGGGCGAAAAATTAAGTTTCTCCAATCTTCTCAAAACTCTGGATTATGATAGAGGGCTGTGAGACTTTGACCTGAGTGCAAAAATGGAGGCTCTAGACCCTTCCAGAGCTGAGATATCGAAATTCAAAATTTCGACCCGAAAAAAAAACGACAGTGTTACCCCTTTCGTTTTTTTTTTTCATTTTTGGGCGAAAAATTAAGTTTCTCCAATCTTCTCAAAACTCTGGATTATGATAGAGGGCTGTGAGACTTTGACCTGAGTGCAAAAATGGAGGCTCTAGACCCTTCCAGAGCTGAGATATCGAAATTCAAAATTTCGACCCGAAAAAAAAACGACAGTGTTACCCCTTTCGTTTTTTTTCATTTTTGGGCGAAAAATTAAGTTTCTCCAATCTTCTCAAAACTCTGGATTATGATAGAGGGCTGTGAGACTTTGACCTGAGTGCAAAAATGGAGGCTCTAGACCCTTCCAGAGCTGAGATATCGAAATTCAAAATTTCGACCCGAAAAAAAAACGACAGTGTTACCCCTTTCGTTTTTTTTCATTTTTGGGCGAAAAATTAAGTTTCTCCAATCTTCTCAAAACTCTGGATTATGATAGAGGGCTGTGAGACTTTGACCTGAGTGCAAAAATGGAGGCTCTAGACCCTTCCAGAGCTGAGATATCGAAATTCAAAATTTCCACCCGAAAAAAAAACGACAGTGTTACCCCTTTCGTTTTTTTTCATTTTTGGGCGAAAAATTACGTTTCTCCAATCTTCTCAAAACTCTGGATTATGATAGAGGGCTGTGAGACTTTGACCTGAGTGCAAAAATGGAGGCTCTAGACCCTTCCAGAGCTGAGATATCGAAATTCAAAATTTCCACCCGAAAAAAAAACGACAGTGTTACCCCTTTCGTTTTTTTTTCATTTTTGGGCGAAAAATTAAGTTTCTCCAATCTTCTCAAAACTCTGGATTATGATAGAGGGCTGTGAGACTTTGACCTGAGTGCAAAAATGGAGGCTCTAGACCCTTCCAGAGCTGAGATATCGAAATTCAAAATTTCGACCCGAAAAAAAAACGACAGTGTTACCCCTTTCGTTTTTTTTCATTTTTGGGCGAAAAATTAAGTTTCTCCAATCTTCTCAAAACTCTGGATTATGATAGAGGGCTGTGAGACTTTGACCTGAGTGCAAAAATGGAGGCTCTAGACTCTTCCAGAGCTGAGATATCGAAATTCAAAATTTCGACCCGAAAAAAAACGACAGTGTTACCCCTTTCGTTTTTTTTTCATTTTTGGGCGAAAAATTAAGTTTCTCCAATCTTCTCAAAACTCTGGATTATGATAGAGGGCTGTGAGACTTTGACCTGAGTGCAAAAATGGAGGCTCTAGACCCTTCCAGAGCTGAGATATCGAAATTCAAAATTTCCACCCGAAAAAAAAAAACGACAGTGTTACCCCTTTTGTTTTTTTTTCATTTTTGGGCGAAAAATTAAGTTTCTCCAATCTTCTCAAAACTCTGGATTATGATAGAGGGCTGTGAGACTTTGACCTGAGTGCAAAAATGGAGGCTCTAGACCCTTCCAGAGCTGAGATATCGAAATTCAAAATTTCGACCCGAAAAAAAAACGACAGTGTTACCCCTTTCGTTTTTTTTTTTCATTTTTGGGCGAAAAATTAAGTTTCTCCAATCTTCTCAAAACTCTGGATTATGATAGAGGGCTGTGAGACTTTGACCTGAGTGCAAAAATGGAGGCTCTAGACCCTTCCAGAGCTGAGATATCGAAATTCAAAATTTCAACCCGAAAAAAAAAACGACAGTGTTACCCCTTTCGTTTTTTTTCATTTTTGGGCAAAAAATTAAGTTTCTCCAATCTTCTCAAAACTCTGGATTATGATAGAGGGCTGTGAGACTTTGACCTGAGTGCAAAAATGGAGGCTCTAGACTCTTCCAGAGCTGAGATATCGAAATTCAAAATTTCGACCCGAAAAAAAACGACAGTGTTACCCCTTTCGTTTTTTTTTCATTTTTGGGCGAAAAATTAAGTTTCTCCAATCTTCTCAAAACTCTGGATTATGATAGAGGGCTGTGAGACTTTGACCTGAGTGCAAAAATGGAGGCTCTAGACCCTTCCAGAGCTGAGATATCGAAATTCAAAATTTCGACCCGAAAAAAAAACGACAGTGTTACCCCTTTCGTTTTTTTTCATTTTTGGGCGAAAAATTAAGTTTCTCCAATCTTCTCAAAACTCTGGATTATGATAGAGGGCTGTGAGACTTTGACCTGAGTGCAAAAATGGAGGCTCTAGACCCTTCCAGAGCTGAGATATCGAAATTCAAAATTTCGTCCCGAAAAAAAAAACGACAGTGTTACCCCTTTCGTTTTTTTTTCATTTTTGGGCGAAAAATTAAGTTTCTCCAATCTTCTCAAAACTCTGGATTATGATAGAGGGCTGTGAGACTTTGACCTGAGTGCAAAAATGGAGGCTCTAGACCCTTCCAGAGCTGAGATATTGAAATTCAAAATTTCGACCCGAAAAAAAAAACGACAGTGTTACCCCTTTCGTTTTTTTTCATTTTTGGGCGAAAAATTAAGTTTCTCCAATCTTCTCAAAACTCTGGATTATGATAGAGGGCTGTGAGACTTTGACCTGAGTGCAAAAATGGAGGCTCTAGACCCTTCCAGAGCTGAGATATCGAAATTCAAAATTTCGACCCGAAAAAAAAACGACAGTGTTACCCCTTTCGTTTTTTTTCATTTTTGGGCGAAAAATTAAGTTTCTCCAATCTTCTCAAAACTCTGGATTATGATAGAGGGCTGTGAGACTTTGACCTGAGTGCAAAAATGGAGGCTCTAGACCCTTCCAGAGCTGAGATATCGAAATTCAAAATTTCGACCCGAAAAAAAAACGACAGTGTTACCCCTTTCGTTTTTTTTCATTTTTGGGCAAAAAATTAAGTTTCTCCAATCTTCTCAAAACTCTGGATTATGATAGAGGGCTGTGAGACTTTGACCTGAGTGCAAAAATGGAGGCTCTAGACTCTTCCAGAGCTGAGATATCGAAATTCAAAATTTCGACCCGAAAAAAAAAACGACAGTGTTACCCCTTTCGTTTTTTTTTCATTTTTGGGCGAAAAATTAAGTTTCTCCAATCTTCCCAAAATTCTGGATTATGATAGAGGGCTGTGAGACTTTGACCTGAGTGCAAAAATGGAGGCTCTAGACCCTTCCAGAGCTGAGATATCGAAATTCAAAATTTCGACCCGAAAAAAAAACGACAGTGTTACCCCTTTCGTTTTTTTCATTTTTGGGCGAAAAATTAAGTTTCTCCAATCTTCTCAAAACTCTGGATTATGATAGAGGGCTGTGAGACTTTGACCTGAGTGCAAAAATGGAGGCTCTAGACCCTTCCAGAGCTGAGATATCGAAATTCAAAATTTCGACCCGAAAAAAAAACGACAGTGTTACCCCTTTCGTTTTTTTTTCATTTTTGGGCGAAAAATTAAGTTTCTCCAATCTTCTCAAAACTCTGGATTATGATAGAGGGCTGTGAGACTTTGACCTGAGTGCAAAAATGGAGGCTCTAGACCCTTCCAGAGCTGAGATATCGAAATTCAAAATTTCCACCCGAAAAAAAAAACGACAGTGTTACCCCTTTCGTTTTTTTTCATTTTTGGGCGAAAAATTAAGTTTCTCCAATCTTCTCAAAACTCTGGATTATGATAGAGGGCTGTGAGACTTTGACCTGAGTGCAAAAATGGAGGCTCTAGACCCTTCCAGAGCTGAGATATCGAAATTCAAAATTCCGACCCGAAAAAAAAACGACAGTGTTACCCCTTTCGTTTTTTTTTCATTTTTGGGCGAAAAATTAAGTTTCTCCAATCTTCTCAAAACTCTGGATTATGATAGAGGGCTGTGAGACTTTGACCTGAGTGCAAAAATGGAGGCTCTAGACCCTTCCAGAGCTGAGATATCGAAATTCAAAATTTCCACCCGAAAAAAAAAACGACAGTGTTACCCCTTTCGTTTTTTTTCATTTTTGGGCGAAAATTTAAGTTTCTCCAATCTTCTCAAAACTCTGGATTATGATAGAGGGCTGTGAGACTTTGACCTGAGTGCAAAAATGGAGGCTCTAGACCCTTCCAGAGCTGAGATATCGAAATTCAAAATTTCGACCCGAAAAAAAAACGACAGTGTTACCCCTTTCGTTTTTTTTCATTTTTGGGCGAAAAATTAAGTTTCTCCAATCTTCTCAAAACTCTGGATTATGATAGAGGGCTGTGAGACTTTGACCTGAGTGCAAAAATGGAGGCTCTAGACCCTTCCAGAGCTGAGATAACGAAATTCAAAATTTCCACCCGAAAAAAAAACGACAGTGTTACCCCTTTCGTTTTTTTTCATTTTTGGGCGAAAAATTAAGTTTCTCCAATCTTCTCAAAACTCTGGATTATGATAGAGGGCTGTGAGACTTTGACCTGAGTGCAAAAATGGAGGCTCTAGACCCTTCCAGAGCTGAGATATATCGAAATTCAAAATTTCGACCCGAAAAAAAAACGACAGTGTTACCCCTTTCGTTTTTTTTTCATTTTTGGGCGAAAAATTAAGTTTCTCCAATCTTCTCAAAACTCTGGATTATGATAGAGGGCTGTGAGACTTTGACCTGAGTGCAAAAATGGAGGCTCTAGACCCTTCCAGAGCTGAGATATCGAAATTCAAAATTTCGACCCGAAAAAAAAACGACAGTGTTACCCCTTTCGTTTTTTTTCATTTTTGGGCGAAAAATTAAGTTTCTCCAATCTTCTCAAAACTCTGGATTATGATAGAGGGCTGTGAGACTTTGACCTGAGTGCAAAAATGGAGGCTCTAGACCCTTCCAGAGCTGAGATATCGAAATTCAAAATTTCGACCCGAAAAAAAAACGACAGTGTTACCCCTTTCATTTTTTTTCATTTTTGGGCGAAAAATTAAGTTTCTCCAATCTTCTCAAAACTCTGGATTATGATAGAGGGCTGTGAGACTTTGACCTGAGTGCAAAAATGGAGGCTCTAGACCCTTTCAGAGCTGAGATATCGAAATTCAAAATTTCCACCCGAAAAAAAAACGACAGTGTTACCCCTTTCGTTTTTTTTCATTTTTGGGCGAAAAATTAAGTTTCTCCAATCTTCTCAAAACTCTGGATTATGATAGAGGGCTGTGAGACTTCGACCTGAGTGCAAAAATGGAGGCTCTAGACCCTTCCAGAGCTGAGATATCGAAATTCAAAATTTCCACCCGAAAAAAAAAACGACAGTGTTACCCCTTTCGTTTTTTTTCATTTTTGGGCGAAAAATTAAGTTTCTCCAATCTTCTCAAAACTCTGGATTATGATAGAGGGCTGTGAGACTTTGACCTGAGTGCAAAAATGGAGGCTCTAGACCCTTCCAGAGCTGAGATATCGAAATTCAAAATTTCGACCCGAAAAAAAAACGACAGTGTTACCCCTTTCGTTTTTTTTCATTTTTGGGCGAAAAATTAAGTTTCTCCAATCTTCTCAAAACTCTGGATTATGATAGAGGGCTGTGAGACTTTGACCTGAGTGCAAAAATGGAGGCTCTAGACCCTTCCAGAGCTGAGATATCGAAATTCAAAATTTCGACCCGAAAAAAAAATGACAGTGTTACCCCTTTCGTTTTTTTTCATTTTTGGGCAAAAAATTAAGTTTCTCCACTCTTCTCAAAACTCTGGATTATGATAGAGGGCTGTGAGACTTTGACCTGAGTGCAAAAATGGAGGCTCTAGACTCTTCCAGAGCTGAGATATCGAAATTCAAAATTTCGACCCGAAAAAAAAACGACAGTGTTACCCCTTTCGTTTTTTTTCATTTTTGGGCGAAAAATTAAGTTTCTCCAATCTTCTCAAAACTCTGGATTATGATAGAGGGCTGTGAGACTTTGACCTGAGTGCAAAAATGGAGGCTCTAGACCCTTCCAGAGCTGAGATATCGAAATTCAAAATTTCGACCCGAAAAAAAAACGACAGTGTTACCCCTTTCGTTTTTTTTCATTTTTGGGCGAAAAATTAAGTTTCTCCAATCTTCTCAAAACTCTGGATTATGATAGAGGGCTGTGAGACTTTGACCTGAGTGCAAAAATGGAGGCTCTAGACCCTTCCAGAGCTGAGATATCGAAATTCAAAATTTCGACCCGAAAAAAAAAACGACAGTGTTACCCCTTTCATTTTTTTTCATTTTTGGGCGAAAAATTAAGTTTCTCCAATCTTCTCAAAACTCTGGATTATGATAGAGGGCTGTGAGACTTTGACCTGAGTGCAAAAATGGAGGCTCTAGACCCTTCCAGAGCTGAGATATCGAAATTCAAAATTTCGACCCGAAAAAAAAACGACAGTGTTACCCCTTTCGTTTTTTTTCATTTTTGGGCAAAAAATTAAGTTTCTCCAATCTTCTCAAAACTCTGGATTATGATAGAGGGCTGTGAGACTTTGACCTGAGTGCAAAAATGGAGGCTCTAGACCCTTCCAGAGCTGAGATATCGAAATTCAAAATTTCGACCCGAAAAAAAAACGACAGTGTTACCCCTTTCGTTTTTTTTCATTTTTGGGCGAAAAATTAAGTTTCTCCAATCTTCTCAAAACTCTGGATTATGATAGAGGGCTGTGAGACTTTGACCTGAGTGCAAAAATGGAGGCTGTAGACCCTTCCAGAGCTGAGATATCGAAATTCAAAATTTCGTCCCGAAAAAAAAACGACAGTGTTACCCCTTTCGTTTTTTTTCATTTTTGGGCGAAAAATTAAGTTTCTCCAATCTTCTCAAAACTCTGGATTATGATAGAGGGCTGTGAGACTTTGACCTGAGTGCAAAAATGGAGGCTCTAGACCCTTCCAGAGCTGAGATATCGAAATTCAAAATTTCGACCCGAAAAAAAAACGACAGTGTTACCCCTTTCGTTTTTTTTCATTTTTGGGCGAAAAATTAAGTTTCTCCAATCTTCTCAAAACTCTGGATTATGATAGAGGGCTGTGAGACTTTGACCTGAGTGCAAAAATGGAGGCTCTAGACCCTTCCAGAGCTGAGATATCGAAATTCAAAATTTCCACCCGAAAAAAAAAACGACAGTGTTACCCCTTTCGTTTTTTTTCATTTTTGGGCGAAAAATTAAGTTTCTCCAATCTTCTCAAAACTTTGGATTATGATAGAGGGCTGTGAGACTTTGACCTGAGTGCAAAAATGGAGGCTCTAGACCCTTCCAGAGCTGAGATATCGAAATTCAAAATTTCGACCCGAAAAAAAAACGACAGTGTTACCCCTTTCGTTTTTTTTCATTTTTGGGCGAAAAATTAAGTTTCTCCAATCTTCTCAAAACTTTGGATTATGATAGAGGGCTGTGAGACTTTGACCTGAGTGCAAAAATGGAGGCTCTAGACCCTTCCAGAGCTGAGATATTGAAATTCAAAATTTCGACCCGAAAAAAAAACGACAGTGTTACCCCTTTCGTTTTTTTTCATTTTTGGGCGAAAAATTAAGTTTCTCCAATCTTCTCAAAACTCTGGATTATGATAGAGGGCTGTGAGACTTTGACCTGAGTGCAAAAATGGAGGCTCTAGACCCTTCCAGAGCTGAGATATCGAAATTCTAAATTTCGACCCGAAAAAAAACGACAGTGTTACCCCTTTCGTTTTTTTTTCATTTTTGGGCGAAAAATTAAGTTTCTCCAATCTTCTCAAAACTCTGGATTATGATAGAGGGCTGTGAGACTTTGACCTGAGTGCAAAAATGGAGGCTCTAGACCCTTCCAGAGCTGAGATAACGAAATTCAAAATTTCGACCCGAAAAAAAAACGACAGTGTTACCCCTTTCGTTTTTTTTTTTCATTTTTGGGCGAAAAATTAAGTTTCTCCAATCTTCTCAAAACTCTGGATTATGATAGAGGGCTGTGAGACTTTGACCTGAGTGCAAAAATGGAGGCTCTAGACCCTTCCAGAGCTGAGATATCGAAATTCAAAATTTCCACCCGAAAAAAAAAACGACAGTGTTACCCCTTTCGTTTTTTTTTTCATTTTTGGGCGGAAATTTAAGTTTCTCCAATCTTCTCAAAACTCTGGATTATGATAGAGGGCTGTGAGACTTTGACCTGAGTGCAAAAATGGAGGCTCTAGACCCTTCCAGAGCTGAGATATCGAAATTCAAAATTTCGACCCGAAAAAAAAACGACAGTGTTACCCCTTTCGTTTTTTTTCATTTTTGGGCGAAAAATTAAGTTTCTCCAATCTTCTCAAAACTCTGGATTATGATAGAGGGCTGTGAGACTTTGACCTGAGTGCAAAAATGGAGGCTCTAGACCCTTCCAGAGCTGAGATATCGAAATTCAAAATATCCACCCGAAAAAAAAACGACAGTGTTACCCCTTTCGTTTTTTTTCATTTTTGGGCGAAAAATTAAGTTTCTCCAATCTTCTCAAAACTCTGGATTATGATAGAGGGCTGTGAGACTTTGACCTGAGTGCAAAAATGGAGGCTCTAGATCCTTCCAGAGCTGAGATATCGAAATTCAAAATTTCGACCCGAAAAAAAAAACGACAGTGTTACCCCTTTCGTTTTTTTTCATTTTTGGGCGAAAAATTAAGTTTCTCCAATCTTCTCAAAACTCTGGATTATGATAGAGGGCTGTGAGACTTTGACCTGAGTGCAAAAATGGAGGCTCTAGATCCTTCCAGAGCTGAGATATCGAAATTCAAAATTTCGACCCGAAAAAAAACGACAGTGTTACCCCTTTCGTTTTTTTTCATTTTTGGGCGAAAAATTAAGTTTCTCCAATCTTCTCAAAACTCTGGATTATGATAGAGGGCTGTGAGACTTTGACCTGAGTGCAAAAATGGAGGCTCTAGACCCTTCCAGAGCTGAGATATATCGAAATTCAAAATTTCGACCCGAAAAAAAAACGACAGTGTTACCCCTTTCGTTTTTTTTCATTTTTGGGCGAAAAATTAAGTTTCTCCAATCTTCTCAAAACTCTGGATTATGATAGAGGGCTGTGAGACTTTGACCTGAGTGCAAAAATGGAGGCTCTAGACCCTTCCAGAGCTGAGATATCGAAATTCAAAATTTCGACCCGAAAAAAAAACGACAGTGTTACCCCTTTCGTTTTTTTTCATTTTTGGGCGAAAAATTAAGTTTCTCCAATCTTCTCAAAACTCTGGATTATGATAGAGGGCTGTGAGACTTTGACCTGAGTGCAAAAATGGAGGCTCTAGACCCTTCCAGAGCTGAGATATCGAAATTCAAAATTTCGACCCGAAAAAAAAACGACAGTGTTACCCCTTTCATTTTTTTTCATTTTTGGGTGAAAAATTAAGTTTCTCCAATCTTCTCAAAACTCTGGATTATGATAGAGGGCTGTGAGACTTTGACCTGAGTGCAAAAATGGAGGCTCTAGACCCTTCCAGAGCTGAGATATCGAAATTCAAAATTTCCACCCGAAAAAAAAACGACAGTGTTACCCCTTTCGTTTTTTTTTCATTTTTGGGCGAAAAATTAAGTTTCTCCAATCTTCTCAAAACTCTGGATTATGATAGAGGGCTGTGAGACTTTGACCTGAGTGCAAAAATGGAGGCTCTAGACCCTTCCAGAGCTGAGATATCGAAATTCAAAATTTCCACCCGAAAAAAAAACGACAGTGTTACCCCTTTCGTTTTTTTTCATTTTTGGGCGAAAAATTAAGTTTCTCCAATCTTCTCAAAACTCTGGATTATGATAGAGGGCTGTGAGACTTTGACCTGAGTGCAAAAATGGAGGCTCTAGACCCTTCCAGAGCTGAGATATCGAAATTCAAAATTTCGACCCGAAAAAAAAACGACAGTGTTACCCCTTTCGTTTTTTTTCATTTTTGGGCGAAAAATTAAGTTTCTCCAATCTTCTCAAAACTCTGGATTATGATAGAGGGCTGTGAGACTTTGACCTGAGTGCAAAAATGGAGGCTCTAGACCCTTCCAGAGCTGAGATATCGAAATTCAAAATTTCGACCCGAAAAAAAAACGACAGTGTTACCCCTTTCGTTTTTTTTCATTTTTGGGCAAAAAATTAAGTTTCTCCAATCTTCTCAAAACTCTGGATTATGATAGAGGGCTGTGAGACTTTGACCTGAGTGCAAAAATGGAGGCTCTAGACCCTTCCAGAGCTGAGATATCGAAATTCAAAATTTCGACCCGAAAAAAAACGACAGTGTTACCCCTTTTGTTTTGTTTTTTATTTTTGGGCGAAAAATTAAGTTTCTCCAATCTTCTCAAAACTCTGGATTATGATAGAGGGCTGTGAGACTTTGACCTGAGTGCAAAAATGGAGGCTCTAGACCCTTCCAGAGCTGAGATATCGAAATTCAAAATTTCGACCCGAAAAAAAAACGACAGTGTTACCCCTTTCGTTTTTTTTCATTTTTGGGCGAAAAATTAAGTTTCTCCAATCTTCTCAAAACTCTGGATTATGATAGAGGGCTGTGAGACTTTGACCTGAGTGCAAAAATGGAGGCTCTAGACCCTTCCAGAGCTGAGATATCGAAATTCAAAATTTCGACCCGAAAAAAAAACGACAGTGTTACCCCTTTCGTTTTTTTTCATTTTTGGGCAAAAAATTAAGTTTCTCCAATATTCTCAAAACTCTGGATTATGATAGAGGGCTGTGAGACTTTGACCTGAGTGCAAAAATGGAGGCTCTAGACCCTTCCAGAGCTGAGATATCGAAATTCAAAATTTCGACCCGAAAAAAAAACGACAGTGTTACCCCTTTCGTTTTTTTTCATTTTTGGGCGAAAAATTAAGTTTCTCCAATCTTCTCAAAACTCTGGATTATGATAGAGGGCTGTGAGACTTTGACCTGAGTGCAAAAATGGAGGCTCTAGACCCTTCCAGAGCTGAGATATCGAAATTCAAAATTTCGACCCGAAAAAAAAAACGACAGTGTTACCCCTTTCGTTTTTTTTTTCATTTTTGGGCGAAAAATTAAGTTTCTCCAATCTTCTCAAAACTCTGGATTATGATAGAGGGCTGTGAGACTTTGACCTGAGTGCAAAAATGGAGGCTCTAGACCCTTCCAGAGCTGAGATATCGAAATTCAAAATTTCGACCCGAAAAAAAAAACGACAGTGTTACCCCTTTCGTTTTTTTTTCATTTTTGGGCGAAAAATTAAGTTTCTCCAATCTTCTCAAAACTCTGGATTATGATAGAGGGCTGTGAGACTTTGACCTGAGTGCAAAAATGGAGGCTCTAGACCCTTCCAGAGCTGAGATATCGAAATTCAAAATTTCGACCCGAAAAAAAAACGACAGTGTTACCCCTTTCGTTTTTTTTCATTTTTGGGCGAAAAATTAAGTTTCTCCAATCTTCTCAAAACTCTGGATTATGATAGAGGGCTGTGAGACTTTGACCTGAGTGCAAAAATGGAGGCTCTAGACCCTTCCAGAGCTGAGATATCGAAATTCAAAATTTCGACCCGAAAAAAAAACGACAGTGTTACCCCTTTCGTTTTTTTTTCATTTTTGGGCGAAAAATTAAGTTTCTCCAATCTTCTCAAAACTCTGGATTATGATAGAGGGCTGTGAGACTTTGACCTGAGTGCAAAAATGGAGGCTCTAGACCCTTCCAGAGCTGAGATATCGAAATTCAAAATTTCGACCCGAAAAAAAAACGACAGTGTTACCCCTTTCGTTTTTTTTCATTTTTGGGCGAAAAATTAAGTTTCTCCAATCTTCTCAAAACTCTGGATTATGATAGAGGGCTGTGAGACTTTGACCTGAGTGCAAAAATGGAGGCTCTAGACCCTTCCAGAGCTGAGATATCGAAATTCAAAATTTCGACCCGAAAAAAAAACGACAGTGTTACCCCTTTCGTTTTTTTTCATTTTTGGGCGAAAAATTAAGTTTCTCCAATCTTCTCAAAACTCTGGATTATGATAGAGGGCTGTGAGACTTTGACCTGAGTGCAAAAATGGAGGCTCTAGACCCTTCCAGAGCTGAGATATCGAAATTCAAAATTTCGACCCGAAAAAAAAACGACAGTGTTACCCCTTTCGTTTTTTTTCATTTTTGGGCGAAAAATTAAGTTTCTCCAATCTTCTCAAAACTCTGGATTATGATAGAGGGCTGTGAGACTTTGACCTGAGTGCAAAAATGGAGGCTCTAGACCCTTCCAGAGCTGAGATATCGAAATTCAAAATTTCCACCCGAAAAAAAAACGACAGTGTTACCCCTTTCGTTTTTTTTCATTTTTGGGCGAAAAATTAAGTTTCTCCAATCTTCTCAAAACTCTGGATTATGATAGAGGGCTGTGAGACTTTGACCTGAGTGCAAAAATGGAGGCTCTAGACCCTTCCAGAGCTGAGATATCGAAATTCAAAATTTCGACCCGAAAAAAAACCGACAGTGTTACCCCTTTCGTTTTTTTTCATTTTTGGGCGAAAAATTAAGTTTCTCCAATCTTCTCAAAACTCTGGATTATGATAGAGGGCTGTGAGACTTTGACCTGAGTGCAAAAATGGAGGCTCTAGACCCTTCCAGAGCTGAGATATCGAAATTCAAAATTTCGACCCGAAAAAAAAAACGACAGTGTTACCCCTTTCGTTTTTTTTCATTTTTGGGCGAAAAATTAAGTTTCTCCAATCTTCTCAAAACTCTGGATTATGATAGAGGGCTGTGAGACTTTGACCTGAGTGCAAAAATGGAGGCTCTAGACCCTTCCAGAGCTGAGATATCGAAATTCAAAATTTCGACCCGAAAAAAAAACGACAGTGTTACCCCTTTCGTTTTTTTCATTTTTGGGCGAAAAATTAAGTTTCTCCAATCTTCTCAAAACTTTGGATTATGATAGAGGGCTGTGAGACTTTGACCTGAGTGCAAAAATGGAGGCTCTAGACCCTTCCAGAGCTGAGATATCGAAATTCAAAATTTCGACCCGAAAAAAAAACGACAGTGTTACCCCTTTCGTTTTTTTTTCATTTTTGGGCGAAAAATTAAGTTTCTCCAATCTTCTCAAAACTCTGGATTATGATAGAGGGCTGTGAGACTTTGACCTGAGTGCAAAAATGGAGGCTCTAGACCCTTCCAGAGCTGAGATATCGAAATTCAAAATT